>NC_053134.1:6244135-6346635 GCF_010015445.1 Perca fluviatilis
TAGAAAAGACACCCTGGTTTTTGTTATAACATTAATAATTATTAAATTTTAAAGTACAAGCAACCTATGAGAAAAAGGCAACACGATTACCAAATTTGAAATATGGAAAAAATTGGAATTGGCTGTCACTCACAAATTGATCAACAGGTGTTTTGAAAATGAGGAACAAAAACTATGTGCAAACAATTTTTTTTTCACATTTTCTATACTGTTACATTATAAATTGTTTTGCAAACACAAACAAGTAATAGCTAAATATTCAATGAGGAAATACTGGATATCCCTAATTTTTCGGAATCCGGTTCGGTGATTCATGCACGAAAACGTAAAGCAACCAGCACAGCAAATCAACATGACATGTTGTTGAGTTTGCCTGATTGTGGAAGCTGGTGAGGGGTCATGCCCTTGATTTTGGCACGTACCAACCGAAATGTGTCCAGTACCAAGTACAAAAGAACTATCAAGATTCTTCTTGTTGTTCACTTGTTCTTTATTCCGATATCTCTTAACACAAAAATCTTGGTATTGCTGCTTCCTATTGCAAATGAAACCATGGCATTTGAGAAGTTTGGCCTAATTTTGTTAAACGAAGACAAACCAATCCAAATTAAAGACATATTTAATAATAAATACAAATTAAGGTATTGTAAAAAAGTTTTTGATATCTGTAGTGAAACATACATTTTAATCGGTTTGATTGTACACGGTCTCCATCTGTCTGCACATTTCCCTAGCCAAGAGTGCGAGTTAGAAGCATCACTACCTGCATTTTAAGATAAATAAAAAATAAATACAATAGCACAGTGATTTTCAATATTTGCTAATTGATTATAAGTACATTCCTGTCACTTGGGGTGTATATCATACATTTAAGGTTGCCTAGAGAATGCGTAAGAACTTGCAATAAAGCGTACAACACAGGTGACTTTTCTTCTACCTTTTTCTCAGAATATGTATAAATAATTGCATGCATATCTGTGAATCACTGCACCAGGAAGCGGATGTTAAAATTACGCATTTACCATGGAATTGTGACTAACTCACCTATAGGCACCATTCATATAAAGACTGCAGGATGTTCTATTCTGCACCTTATCTTAGCGGCCACTGGCATACATCAAAAACACAGATGAGAAAGTAGCTAGTATTGGTTTTTTTTGTGTGGCTTGGTCCAATCTCAGAGAAGATGGTTATCATACTGCCAAGCTATGAGACCTCACTTTGTCACCGTGCAGAGTACAGCTGCCAGTGTCTGTAGCGCTACCGGTATGCCTACGCAGTGATCTTTACTCGATTTTCCACCGCTCAGACATTTCCAAATGACTGGGATAAAATGTGAACAAGTCTCGGGATGACGTGATCCCCAATAATGCCCTCCCTTCCATCAGCGCCGGCTATCTAGCGATGGACAAGACAAAGGAGCTTATCAAACAGGGCCGATAACATGGCAGCCAATTAAGATATGCTCTCTCTATCACACAATATGCGTTCACTATCACTATCAAAGGGTCAGGGAAAGAGAGGGAAATGAATGGGATCGGTAAACGAAGACGCCCTGTAACCTGAATGAAAAGGCAGTATTTAGAAATGTTTCATGGGAAGATATCCCTTGACTTGAGAGAATGAGAATTTGTATTGTGGACAATTTGTACATATGTAAAGAAGGCATGGATGCCCAGTATTAAGGTAGTGGGCACTAGATGGCACTAATGAATGGTAATTACAATAATCTGCTCCTGTGAAAAAAAAAAAAAAAAAAAGAAATTCATTATTTTTTAAGTCATTGCTCAGATACTTTAATGTTTTTACAAGGAAATATGTCAAGTAAATGGTAGAGGAAAGTAGGTGCACCTTCCCTTGAAATATGATTACAAATATACACTTACATCATTGTGGACATATACACATATATATGTGGAAATCTACTATATTGAAACTTGAAATTCAATCAAGTAAGTAATTCAGATTTCCACCCATAAAAACACAATTACTTGAACTTTTATGCATAGATTCGGATGATCTGTTTAAGGCCTTTAATATATATATATATATATATATATATATATATATATATATATATATATATATATATATATATATATATATATATTTATTCAACGTTCCTTAAAACCTTCTTGTCTTATTTCAAAATACAATGGCGTGTTTTTGTGCAGCATGTTAATATAAGAGCCACCGCAAAACAGTGCACTTTGCATCGCATCCGCTTTACTAAACAAATTTGGTATTAATGACCTTTACACAATTAATTTAATGTGTGTTTTTCCCTCCACGCTGCTCATTTATAGTTTCAGTACTCTAATCAGATGTGGGCTTCAGATTTTGAGGTTTCAAATTAGTTTTCAATTCCAGGTAGAATAAGTTGTGAATGTCTCACCGAGGGTAGGCATCATGCTTTGTTTCAGATGGCTTTTTAAAATTTTTTTTTTAATGCAATCTCACTTGAAAAGACAATCAACGTTCTGTTATAACATTGCTGATTATGAAATTTGAAAGTACAAGCAACCTTTGAGAAAAAGGCAACCCGATGACCAAATTTGAAATATGCACAAAATTGGAATTGGGTGTCACTCCCAAATTGGTTTTACACGACGTTTTGAAAATGAGGAACAAAAACTATGTATTTTTTTTTTTTTTACATTCTTTCTGCTGTTACATTATTAAATTTTTTTTGCAAACACAAACAAGTAAAAGCTAAATATTCAATGACGATCAGTTTAAAAAACATAGGACCTTTTATCATTCATCTAGAATTTAAGCTCTTATATGTACACCTGAAATATATATATATATATAGTGCCTTCAATTTGCCTAATTAGACTTGAACTGAGAACATTTATAAAAGAGAGAAAATAACAACACGATGGATTCAACAGGTGCTGAGAGCTCCGACTCTTCCTGTGATCCGACTTGCTTTACCAGATATGGCCCGAGACATGTCAACTTAGTGTAGATGTCAAACCTCCTGAGCGATAATGGCGGCCTGCGACGGCGGGGTTAGTTATCGTACAAACGGGGGGTCGTCGCTCTCGACACCCCACCCACCCCTTATGCCATGGCGGCCTTCTAATCGCCCATCTGGGCTCCGTGCACCGCCGTCCTCCTGTTTGTCGTCGTCGGACCTTATCGTAGGCAGCGGCTTAATCTGCACTGGTGATAAGATATGTGCTGCTGCACACACACACACACACACACACACACACACACGCACACTCACTCTCTCCTCACACTCCTGCTGTTGACCGGCGATGCTGTGAAATGTGTGCAATTGCATCACTTACTGTTGCAGCTTATTCATTCAAACCCATTTGTCATATTTATGTATTTCTGTAGAATACTTGGAACTCCCTTATTTCCCATTGATTAATTTTTTGAATCCGGTTTGGTGATTCATGCACGAAAACGTAAAGCAACCAACACGGCAAAAACAACATGACTTGTTGTTGAGTTTGCCTGATTTTGTGTGTGTGTGTGTGTGTGTGTGTGTGGGGGGGGAAGATGTCCACCGTCACCGCAGTACAGCGAGTGAAGACATTTTTTTTTTTCTTGTCAAACAACTCTCGTTCTTGGACTTTTTCTCGTCGACTGCGACAACAAAATGCCCCGCTGATCTGATACTATCTCTCTCCGTTCTCGCACACTTTGTCTCATTAACAGCTCGAAGAACAGAACAGAAAAAAAGAGCAAAAACATCTGATTTCAAAGATTGCATGAAGCAAGAGCAAATAGAAAAAAGAAACAGTGGTTTATCTCTTAAGTGTACACATCCTTGAGTTTCTCTGAAGGCTGCCATATAAGGTCACCCTCTCTTAGGCTCTTGGTGTGGTTTAGGTAAGCTGTGAGAGAGAGAGAGATCATTTTGGCATGACCCCAAGGTCCCCTCTGCAGTGTTTGAGCCCGTCGTCTCTGCAGATTGCAGCTTTGAGCTGAAACTGCCTGTGGTGCAGATAGTTTCATTGCAAACAGCAGCTTCACTGAACATGTCAGACAGGTGGAGAGTAATAATTAACTGCTGAGGGTTGACTTTCTCCCCCATGAAATGCGGCGTTCATGAACATATTCCAAACAAGGCCTAGATTGCAAACCAGCATCTTAATCATGTAAACCAATATCCTATTTTGTTAAGTTGCATTTCTGATTTGTAGAACTGAAATTCGGGCTGGGACCATATGCTTTTGTCCCGATTCGGCTCTTTCGGGATATACATGGGTGCCGATTGGATTTGTATTGCGATTGTCATTCATGTGCAATTCTAGAAGTATTGCGATTCGATAGTTTTGCGATTTTCTTTTCCTTCTTCAACAAAAAAAAAGTTGAATAATACGCTTCTAGAGACAATATATCATGAGACATTTCCAAAAACTAATTTTCTAAGAAGAATATACATCACGTGTCAGTCAGTCAGTCTGATATTTATTTCATCTGGAAAGAAGAACAGAACATGGAAGTTCTGCATTTTCTGCTTTCCGTCTGTTTTGCTGGAAACGGATATATACATACGATTTTCGATTGATTTATTTTTCCCCACCCGTAGCTTTAATAGTGTTTGGTTAAAACTGGCCTCCTTGCTTTGAGTCACACAGACAGCTGTACTGTGTGTGTGAAAAGGATGATTGCAAAATGAATCATTTGTTTCCTTTTTTAAATAAATTTTTCTTCTTTATCTAAACCCCAAATATAGAAAGTGTTGAGTTGGTCAACCTTCCATTTGCTACAAACAACAATAAAATTGACAATAAAGAATTGTTAGGTAATATATAGGCTATGCATGAACATTTGTAGCCTATATCCTTTTTTTAATTTTATTTTTTTGTGCCAAAAAGTCTTCCAATTAGACCTCTTATGAACAAACGTATAAGATGGCAACAACAGAAATCCAAATAGACTTTTATAAGTCGCAATTTAGGATTTGGGACGGTAGTGCTGTATAAATCCCATCGCAGATATAAAGCATATGAGTAAAGTGTATTTAACCATGTTTCACAGCCCAAACTGAAGTAACGTGTCATTTTACTCTATGTATCTTCTGAAACATCTCCTTAGTGCATAATCATGTTTTTCCTCATAAAATTAGGACAGATTGTGTCATATCTAGGGGAGAAAACTATGTTTTCTGAGCTGTTTCAGAGGGTGCAGGGCCACAAACTCAACATTAGCTCGAACATTAATAACAGGAAGAAATAGGGCCCGATTTGTCCACTCAGCCCAGGCAGACAGCTACAGACTCAGCTTTTTATTTTGATAAAAGCCCCCATTTGTTAATCTGCATCCTGTCACACCAATATCTATTCAAAAGCTGCAGGTTTACTCCGTGAGCTGCTATTCCATAGTAGGTGCAGGATTTGAACCCATTCAGAAAAATAAGAGTATTGTGAAAAATGGTGTTAGGTTTGCAGAAGATTTGGCGGGGGCGGCAGCTGAGGGACATGCCGGTAACCCGAGAGAGCCTCTCTGCCACTCCTGGACTGTCGCCCATCTCTTTATCACCTCCGCAGCCAAGGCAAAACACACAAAATATGTTTACACCACGCTGATAAGATCCAGCATTCTGCAGCCGTGCACGTCTACACTCTATATTACTAGATACTGTAAAGCCAGTGTTTCCCACTGGTTGATCATTTATTTGTGGTGGTTAATTAAGTAATAAACTACACAAACAAAGGTTTATGAACTATTTATTGAAAACCATGACTGCATAACATGAACAGATCAATTAGAAAGAAATAACGTTGTACATATTGAACAAACCAGACTAAATGATACAGATACAGATGAAGTGTAGCCTATGACGTGCTTTGTCAATTAAATCTGGTTGGTTTGTCAAATAACTTTTATGGTTCAGCAGATAAAATACCTGATCACCCGGAGCCAGAATGTTACATTTAGGCTACTAACAACTTAACCTTACAACTATGATCCATACAGACAGTTACTTGTTATTATAAATCAAACTGTCTCCTCCTATCTCCTGTTAAATCCCATTAGACTAATGTTATCTAAAGTGAATTCTTCATTTTGTTAATGGATCATTGTTCTTTTTTTTTTTTACTTTTTTTTTATTTAAAGTGTTTTAATCTGTGTTTTGGGATAATAACGTTAACCCTCCTGTTTGCCTCGGGTCAAATTTGACCCATTTTCAAAAAAAAATTATTATATTAGAGATTTGGGTTTCAACCAACTAAATTATCAAAAAATATAAAAACTTGGATGGTTTCATACAATCATTACTCTTCACAAGTAAAATAAATGATCAGTTCACTACTTTCATTGAATTTGGGGTTTGATTCGATTTTATAGCATTTAAATTTTTCTTTTTATAAAGAACGTTTTAAAAAAAAAAGTGACAAATGTCAAAAAAATTGACAAATGTCAAAGAAATTGACAAAAATGTCAAAAAAATATGACTAAAGATTTGGAAAAATAGCTGCAAAAACGTTGAAAAAAGTGACAAAAAAATCGGGAAAAGTGTCATAAAGTGGACCAAAACGTTGAAAAACGAGTTTCAATTTAATTTAAAATTTGGACCCAGATAAACAGTTGCACGGTCGACAGGAAGACAACCCAAGGATCAAACAGGCGGTTATGTACTGTATTTAAGTTAAGATCTCATCTGAACAGATTTCTGTCACAACTCTGAGTTGTAGTTTAAAATAGGGCTGAGCGATGTATCGTTTTCAGATCCAAATCGTGATTTGAAAGAATGCGATTAGCTAATCGCGAAGACCGCGATTAATCAAATGTGAATGTTTAGTTAAATGTCAAAAAACATTTTTTATTCCTCTTTTTATTATATTATATTTGATAAGATAAATGCTGGAATGTTACATATGACAGATTCAATGTTCCACGCTTATTAAAAGAAAAACACTTATTGCTGGCAATTCATATCTATGTTCTCATCCTTGCATAAGAACATAGAGCAGTTTTGATGGTGTCTCAGGTTATAATGCTCCATGACATGTTTTATCTGTTACACATTGAATATTGAACTTAAGCTAAACTTAAAAAAAAAAATCGTGAATCGAATCGTAATCACAATATCTGGCAGAAAAACCGCAATTAGAGTGTGTGTGTGTGTGTCCCCCCCAAAAAAAAAATCGTTCAGCCCTAGTTTAAAGATTTTATAGCCAACTTAATAAAATTGCGGGTTTTATTTGGGCCCGAGTACATAACTAAAAGGCTCTGTTAGCAACTATTAGCTCCGGTTAGCTGTTAGCTCCAGTTAGCTGTTAGCTCCATTAGCTCGAGCGGAGACTGCCACGGAGAAGGTGAACAACAAGACTCTGATAAATGACGTTCGGGGCGCTTCCACAGCGGTGTGGCCGCGGCGTTTCTACGGTTTATCGGTACAGTTAATTCGGAGAGCCACAACAAAAAGTTGAAGCTGTGTCATGCACGCAGAGCGCGACTTGGTGACGGGGAGGGGCTGCTGCACTATAAAAATACACACAAAAAATGAAATCTACATGGGGGCCAGGCCCAAGTAGATTTAAAAACCTATGGATGGTAAACACTGAATGCGCACACAATAAGACGCACCCTGTAATATTGACTCTTTGCATTTAAAAATTAGTTTTTTTGTCTGCTGTTAAGTCTAACACAGATTGGCACAATAATTGAGAGATTTTCTTCCAAAGTGATTGACTTTGAATTCTTTCATCCAGTGGTGTAGTCTAATGTATTGTAGTGGGTTTTGCTGTACTGTATATGTATGGGCCTATATACATGGGCCTTTTGGGGGCATATCATAATGGGGGTCTCTGGGTGTCCTCCCCCAGGGAAATTTTGAGCGTCAAAGACTTCCTATCCTGCATTCTGACACACTTGTATGCACCAATTTACGGTGAAAATACCTTTTATTTAGCCTATGTGAAGAAAAAAACCCCACAGATGACAATTCAGAATATTCAAAATTATGGAAAAGTATGTTGTTACGTGCCATTGTGCATTTTTAAGTGGGTGTATGGAAATCGTGGAGCTTTCTTAGTGGTTTATACTGCGTGTACCTGCGTATCATGTAGACTACACTACTGCTTTCAGCTTGTTCTCCTTGTTTTGTGTTGACAGTCGGCTTCTTTCTGGTTTTATTTAGTTTTAAACACAAATAGTTTTTTATCCTAAAAGCTGCATGCAGCATTTCAAACCACCAACCGCTCTTTTTTTTTTTTGCTTATCAGATGCGGTGTGAATATCGATTTCCCGGATATGGGGTGATAAGGTCTTTACAAGGACGGCCCCTCTATGAGCGCTGGTGAATATTTAATCCACCGTGGATTATAATGAGTGATTAAGCTCAGTCAGAGCCATATCACCAGAGCCATGCTTTTTAATATTTCATTAGCAAAACTGTGTCGATAAACACGCTTAATGCGTTCCGGGGGAAAAAGTTCTAAGCTTCTCGCTGGACGTTAACACAGAAATTCTGATTTATTGCAAAATAAAGTGATGAGACTCAGACGCAGCTTTGCCTTTCTCTGAAAGTTCCCAAGTAAACAGTTTGAATTGAATGGTGTGTGTGTGTGTGTGTGTGTGTGTGTGTGTGTGTGTGTGTGTGTGTGTGTGTGTGTGTGTGTGTGTGTGTGTGTGTGTGTGCGTGTGCGCGCACAGACGATTAAGGAGCCTGAGAGGGCCACATAATGATGCCTGATGACAAGGCAAGTGATCTGGGCTACTTGGAGGCAACCATGAGCAGGCGAGCTGGCCGACTGTAACCTAAAACACCAACACACACACACACACACACACACACACACACACACACACACACACACACACTGAAAGACTGACACTCATAGAAACACTAGTTGCTTCTCACTTTCTACAGTAGCTGACAATATACTTGTCTTCTGTGACTAAGCATCAGAGTGAGGGGGCGGCCATAGCTGTACACACTTTGCATGTTTTCTATGAATTCTCCACTTGTTTAAAAATCACTGGAACTAGTCACATTTTGCATCACAGTTTCATACGTAGAATGTGATTTGCAGTAGTGTGCCCGGTATTGTTTTTTGAATCATTTTCTGTGTAACTTTTTAAACTGGGTGTCGAGCAAAACCATGACAAAATTCAAAGACCTTTTAAACTGCAGAAACGGCACAAAACATTGAGTACCCCGTTGGGTTTCTTATTCACTGTACTTCAATTCTACAAATCATGACTTCATTGTTCCTGATAAAAGAACATTTTTACATATGTAAGAGGGGTAACATGCTTCTTTTGTGTTGCAGTAAAATAGATCTCCCTCCACGTACTTAATACAACTCAAATAAAGCAGAGTTGCATAAGACTTTCTTGTATCCTTGTTTTAAATCAAAGGAACTCGTATAACCCGAGCTTGTCATATTTACAGCTGCTATGAAAAATGTCTGCAGACATACGATGGAGGGCAGCACAATGCCGCCACAAGGTCTTCTAAGACGAGTGTGATTACTGTTGCTCTTTTGCCCTTTCATGCTGGCTGTTTTTTTATGGCACACTTTCAATGGTACAGCACTGGCTGTAAAACCCAGGGCAAAAATAATGGAGAGATCAAGACCTTATCACATCAGTTTGGATTGGAAATTTCCCCTTTATATATATATATATATATATATATATATATTTTATTTTTTTTCCCCTGGACCTTTTTATTATTCAGGACAGGCAGTGTACAGTGCACGGTTGTGAAAACGGGAATAATCTCATGCAGCAGATTAAGTGGATTAATTAGGGTTTTATTCATCAGGGTGAATTGGTACCTAAAGAGCTTCCCCCTGCAATGACAAGGATTTTTTTCTCACCCTTAATTATCTCGGGCTGTGGAATGCAGTCCTGCATCGTGAAAAAGAGGAAGGCCTATCGCCCTGCACTCGCACTGTGGAAATGTGAATCTTTGCGCCCTTGTAGAATGACTTGACTCTCGTTTATTTACTTCAACTGCAAAATGTCCTTGTTTTTGTCGACTTTTGCAGAATTAGGGCTGCCCCTGTGTGAAGTCACGTCAGACCGCAAAACTGTTATCTCACGATCGAGCCCCTCCTCAGGCCCATCTCTTATCTTCTCATCATTTTCCACTTACAGAGCCTTCTCACACACTCTCACTCTCGATATCTCTCTCTGCCAATAACCAATAGTTGTTAGAAAACCACCTACCATACCATACACACAACCGCATGGCACACACTTGGCATGACAACACACACAAAATTCACATGTAGTATTTAAAGTGATACTATAAGGTGTAGGTTTTACATGTTTTCGAATTTAACAGAAAGGCCGCAAGGAGAAAAATTAACGACGCAATATTAGGAATTTATTTACTTGCTTTTAGTTACTTTCTCATAATGGTTAAGAAGTATTTTGGACCATTTTATAAAAAAAAAGTGAGATGCAAAAGTGCAAAAACAATTTAATTCACCGAGCAAACCCAGGATTAAATATAGCTACCTTCATGAAAGACTTCATTTTTTTTTTATGTAACCAAGAGTGCATGTATTAATCTTACCACATGAACACGTATTAAAAAAAAAAGCGTGACACTAGGAAACCAAACAGAAGTACACGACACAAGATGCACCGATTGCATAAGCCGTAGCACAGCAGCACGCGGTGTAACAGCCTGCCAGAGAAGAAAAAAAGTTTGGTCCTGGGTAATTTCTAAAAGCACGGATGAAGTCGATAAAGCTGGTTAAGATAATATCATATTTAATTTTAACATTTCCTTACCACTAATGGGAAACTGGGGGGGGGGGCAAGAGAACCAGTGTTTCATCCTTTTCTCAAAAAAGTGGAGAAAGTGGGTTTTTAAGGCCCATTCAGGGCAAGACAAGAGCTTCTCAGAGACACAAACATGGACTTTCTCAAGTTGCAGTCTTTGGCCGTCGAGCACAAAGAGGCCTGGGAGGAGCCGAGCATCCCCAAACAGGCAGATAACAAAGTTGGGGTAAGGATTGGTGAGGGGGGGGGGTAGGGGGTTAGGAGGGTATAAAGAGGGGATAGATGGGTAGCGGGGTGGTGGAGGGATAAAGGAGGGTGGGCATTCAGCATTCAGCGACCAGGTCAGACGTAATGCTTGACTGGCGAAATGTCTGATACGCATCTACGGTCTTTAGTCTCCCCTTAGCTGACTGACAGACTTGTCGTGTGTGTGTGTGTGTGTGTGTGTGTGTGTGTGTGTGTGTGTGTGTGTGTGTGTGTGTGTGTGTGTGTGTGAACTGGTATCTGTGTTTTACAGTAAAAATGAAAGTCTGAATTAACATTTTTTAATGTTACAAACATTATAATAAGACGGCTTTAGGGCCGTCATGTAATAAAACTGAAACACAACATAATACACAGTAAAAAATCTATAAATAAATACAAAAATAGCTTCCTAATATCTATACATGACAGCAGTTTATTGCAAATGTTGCAGACTGCTTACAGAGCCTGTAAGTAGCACACTTTTTTAATAATTAATCTGTTATCAGTAAAATAAAACACCGATACAGATAATCTGCAAATTGCCAAATATCGGCCCAGATGATCGGCCAGGCCATTTTATAGAGCAGAAAAAAAAACTTTGCTTAGATGGACGGCTACACATTTGTGACATTGTTTGACACGTTATTTGAAAAAGTGTCGTCGACATCGTCGACCACGCGACATTTGAGCTCATTTGCACGGCAGCATATTGTAGCCATGAAATTAACATCCGCAACTCAAGGATGTGAAACGTTAAGAATCCCCAATCAATACTACTATACTAGTTAGGGTTGAATATACTGTACAAAAGAAGAATGGTTAGCTTATCAGATACTATAGAAAAATTTGACTGATACAGAAAGTGAAATGTAAAAGTAAAGGCATGAAAATAGTTTGCCAAAATGGCAGCCGCAACAGTCAAGTCAAAATGTGATGGATTTGTTGTTTTTTGGTGCCATTGAATAGGTAATCTTGGGTCATGCCTCTAACCTGAAAACAAGTCACTGCTTTGGCCCACAGTGGAGATGTTTAGTGTCCCACAGCGGTCTGCGTGCACTTTCAGTGGCTTGAGAAGGAGAAAACTAACAAGACCCTTAACTTTCACGTTACTGCATGCACAGTAACCAAAGGTCAGATATTTGAGGTGTTGCATTCTGATCATGTTGGTGTATGACTGTATAGCCCGAGCACTGTGACCTAGAATGACTATGGAGGATAACTGATTATATATATATATATATATATATATATATATATATATATATATATATACACACACACACACACACACACACACACACACACACACACACACACACACACACACACACACACAACTTCAAAGGCCTCTGTCGAGTGACATTTTAATCTCCACTATCGATGTACGCGTACGCCGCTCTGTCTGCTTCATGAGCACCCTTTTGTTTTGTTTGTATTCCTCTGAACGCGTGTGCACTGTACGAGCCTTTCCTTTTTGAATCGGTACAGTAGCTCTTATCCTCACAATTTTGGAACTGCAGCAAACGTGCGAAGGAGGAAAAAGTAGGATTCTAAATACCGAGAGTGGCGACCTGCATCCTTTGATTATACAGAAACCAGAACCTTGATTATTGATTGTAGTGATCATCAACAGAGTATTTAATATCAGATCATAGATGTATAAATACAAAAATTTAAATTGGTGCAGAACTAGTTGTAGATAGTGATATTATAGAAGGATTTAACCACTAAACCTTTAATTCTTTTTTTAAATGATGGTCCTGTGGCATAATTTTGTATTATATTTCTAACTTTCACAAGTCATTTATATATTTTGTATCATTTGCATTTTAAGAGAACATTTCTAAAGTACAGTATGTCAATGCTTAATAATTAAAAATGCATACAATATATACTGTAAAGTCCCTAATAGGGATGTACACAGGTTACAGTATTACATGTAGCACATTTTTACAAAGATTCTTCTAATTATTGTTGTCCGAGGAGTCACTATTGGTGTATCTCTTCATGTAGTTAAACTTTTTTATTTGGTAAAGATTTATAGTTATCAATGAATACACTTATAATAAAAGTTGTATTCCAAAATAGTATTATGTCTCAATCCCCCGTGAAATATAACCTGAAGATTTAAATTTGGCGAAGTGTGGCCTCCATTTATGCTATCTTCAATACAAGCCCATTGAAACCCATGAAGGATACTTTCCTTCAATAAGTAAGCGTAACATGAATGACGGTTACTTCCTCTTCCCCTCTATGTTCTTCATCACTTTCTCTCTCTCTCTGCTAAAAGTAGGTCAACAGGGATTTCCTGCCCTCAGACATTTCCTTTCCAGCCAACACCTGGCCTTTGTAATACCACTTAAGCAAGAGGAAAGAGTGTGTGTACTGTATATATAACATATGGGATCAAAAGTCGCAACAGCTTGTAAGTTTTTACCACTGTGCAGGGAAACTCAGACCACTATCGACCTCCGTTAGAGCAAACCGGGACTTTGGCTCTCGCGGAAATCAAGAAAGAGGCGGCTCGTGAAGATTTAGCTGCAGCTTCAGGCTGGGATTTTCAAATGCACAAAAACAAACAGACGCATATTTATTCCTCTAATTTTTCCCCAATTTAAAAGTTCGCTCGAGAGATGCTTGCTGAAAACAAAAGCCTGTCGTTACTTTTTTTTTTTTTTTTTAGACTGAATTATTAACAACCCGAGGCTTACCTTTTGCATTCCTAATTACGTGACGCGGAGAGATAGATGGCTCTCCAACTCTGCAGGCGACCAGTTAAGAGTGTCATTCTGAAGGAGAAATCCAACACAGAGAGACTTAGAGAGGGGCTAATTCACAAAGTAGGTTACAGAAAAGTGTTGAATAAGTCCCAACTGTTTGAACACCTCTTGGCCCTTTTTTTAAAATCTGATTTCTTCTTCAGACTCATTCGGATACATTTTGCAAAGCAAACTACCGTGAAGAAGTATTCTAAGAACATCACATTTCCATTGTTTATTAAAGGGCAAAAGAAAATGTGGTTAGATTGAACAAGATGGGGACAGAAGAGGCCGAGACACCGCTTCGTGGTAGTTTCACGGGTGGCTTTTGCATTAGTTTTCTCTCCTTTCTCTCCCACGAGACTTGTTGCAAAGGTGTCAGGTCGCCCACAGTTGGATCAAAGGGACACATGAGTGTGGTTGAGGGGGAGGGGACTATGTTTTGCGGGCGAGCTAAAACAAAATATTTCATCACACACACAGCCGCTGTGGGATCACAGCAAGCTTCTTAGAACAAAAGAGCTCAAAAATGAAGAGGGGGAATACTCACTTTTTGCCTCAACGCTTTCCTCTTCTTCTGCTACTTTCTCTCTCCGACAACCTCCCTCCCACTGACACACACACCACCTGCGTAGCGTTCGGCCCGAGAGTGTACATTCGAGCTGCATCAGTCATACTGAGAAGACTATGCTGTATGATTCGGAGAACATGATTTCTCACCCTGATCTTTCTGAATGAATAATTTTCCGTTCTGGGGACAGTATCAAAAATATGTCGGGGTTCAAAAGCCTCTCTAAGAATTGAAATGTCACAAATACAAAGAAAAATTCAAGAGGGGCAGCTTCATTAACAAGCAAGCTTTTTTTCTTTTTTTTTTTTTTTTTGAGACACAAAAAAAAGAAAAACCCCAAAAATGCTGCCTGCAGGAAAAACACTCACATACACCCACACACTCTTAAGAGTCAGTTGCACCACTTTTCCGACCTCTCTGGATGGAGTAGATGAGGTCGCAGAGCCTCCCTCCCCCCAGCAGGGAGTGTGTGCTGCTGGGTGTGGTTTTACCCTCTGTCTCCTTTGCGCCCTTGGGTGCTGGCTCCGTGGTCATCCCTCCCCTGCCTCCCCTGCTCCACGTGAAGAACACCTGGCCAACATGACAACGACATGCTGTATAACTGCTGCCTCTACACACTACACACTACACACTACACACACACACACACACGTGCAACCGAAGCGACAACCACATGCAAGTGTTTTTAAACCCTGCTGTGGGTGTTGAGGGGCCCCCAATGGTCCTTATGAGGGTTCCAGGGGTCCTCGAAGGAGAATGAGGGCTCCTAAGCAAAAAGACAAACAGTAATAATGAATTGTACCATTGTGTTTATTTTAGTCCTAGCCTTAATTGTAACCACTAGTATATGTACAATTGTGCAGTGTTGACATACACTGTGATTGGAATATCTAAGGACTCCAACAGTACGATGGATAATTTATTTAAATTTTTCATTTCGTTTTTGCGATGTACTTGGTCATCTCTGCTAACATGCTAAATGTTGCAACGTGTGGCGTTAAGGTGTCACAACTGACTCGGCCTGCAGGGAAGCCTGTCCTGTGCAATTGGCCTGTCATAACTGGCAGTTTACTGGTTATCGTGACCGGCGCTGCAAAGATTATATTGATTCATTGATTAGTCGTCGACTATTAAATAAGTGAATTAATGAATAGGTTAATTTAGATTAAAGCTATAGTGCGTAGTTTCTGTCTCCCCCATTAGGAATTCTATGTAATGACAAAATAACTGTCGGCGCGTCCACATGATACAAGCCTTCCGTGACAGCGCACCACCACCACCACCACCACCACCACCACCACCCCTCCTCCACGCAGTTGCTAGTAGCCAAGGAGGACACGGAGGATTAAAAAAAAACATGACAGACTTTTCAGAAGAGGTCATTATCTTCACGCAAGTTTCTGCGTGCGAAAAAGTCGCCGGACGACACAATCTTCTGAACATAGTCATACTGAGAAATACAGAGAGAGTTGAAGGAGTGTGGAGCTGATAGTCTTAATTAGCTTTGTAGCAACTCATTTGGCAACGGCTTAAATGTAACGGACGTTGTGGATGGTAGTTGGGTTGGTCCGCTGGTTTGGTCCAGACTGAAATATCTCAACAGCTATTGGATGGATTGGCCTCAGAGGATAAACTGACTGACTACCATGGTAAACCTTGTCATTGTGTTAGCATTTAGCTCAGAGCACCACTGTGTACAACCTGAGAGAGCTGTGTTTTTAGTTTGTTCTTTACCACGTCATCATTTCTATTTATCTTTTTGAATTAGCTACTCTAACTACTCTATAGTTTTCCATGCAAATTTGCCTTTTTGTCTGTTGTGGTGAAGCATTTTTTTTTTGAAAGGGTGTCCTGCTTAGGGCCCTAAAAATGCAAGGACTTGCCCCTGATTTCATGGATTAAAAGCCCTTTTTATTTTATTTTTTGGAGCATCTTGGGTGCAAACAATGTCTGCTTATTTTTTTTTTTTTTTGTGGGAATGTGATTTTTACACATAGTGTAGATGAAGGAACAAACACTTTATCAGAAATATCCAAGGTCAGACACACTTGTGCACCCCAGTAACTAACTGTTCGTGCTGTGGTATGGTCCTATCCTCCCCATCGTTCTGCCTCTCAATTTCAAATCAGGAGTTTAACCTCCAAGCAGATTCTGCTCACGCTATGACGGTGGACCTGGCCACGCACCATGGGAGAATTACCTCCCATAATTATACTGCAATTATGACTGAGATAAAATCAACATTATTCTGAAGGAGGAAAAAAAAAAAAAAAAAAGTTTAAATGAGTAGCGGGAGGGAGGGATGGAGGAATGGAAGGAGCTGGAGCTTTAGCGTCTCTGAGGGGATTGGTGACAGTCCTGTGAAACAAAAGGAAACAAATGGACAGAAAACCTTTCTAATTAAGCACAGAGAAAAGATGGCGCCTCTTGTAATTATAAAAGTGTAAGAGATTCTTAACTGGGTCGAGGGTAATTTTTCTTTCAATTCTGTCATTTTTCAAAAGTTGAGTCCAACGGGTAAAACTGAAGCACAAACTTTCACAGTGGGGGGGAAAAAAAAGAGAGCGGTGATATTTCTTAGAAAATGTCACCGCTGCAATCTAAACCGACCATCAGCAAACTTTACTGACCTTAGGATGTTATCAGACTGTCTTGACACAAAAAAAACCCATAATCTATGTGCTCCTAAGTGACCACCAGAGGCCCCGTGAGCACTCTCATGCCTGTGAATCTCTCCTGGCTGCAGCAAACGGGGCCTGCAACAAATAAGCTCTCCCTTCAAACCTTTTCAAACCGCCAACCACCTCACCAAAAATAGACATGCAACGAAAAAGAAAAAAAACAAACTCTAGGAGCTTTTGGGGGGCTCCACTTTCCAGCTAGTCATCTTCAGTGACGTGTGTGCAGCTTTAAGTCTGGAGCTGGATGGCAGCAGACAGGACATCTGCTCTTCATATCCGCCTGGTGTGTTGCACAAAGTGGACTCTCTTAGCTCCAGCCATGGACCCAGCGGCAGCACGGCGGGCACAATTCCCTCTCCAAACACAATTCGGAAAGGGGACTTGTTTATCCAACCACTCAAGGCTCGGATCAGAGGGAGATAATGTCTGGATGGGTTTGAGTCTCCTTTCCATGTAGCTGCGCACATCTGTATCGAAGTTTTTCCACTCGCAGAGCGGTTTAAACTGAGCTGCTGTACGATATACAAACACACAAAGCAAGAGGTGCGCGCAGCGTAAATACACAGGTACTGTGGGCCAACAGTGCATGCATCGCCAAACACTTAGGCAAGACATTGGTGGTCCATAATAGTGCTTTTGGATCACGGATGAAAAGCCTCAACCTCAAACCTCACAAAGTCCCCAATTTAACCGTAAGTGCTTTGTTTTGTTTTGAGAATCGGGTCACAAGAGAAGTCTCTGGATCCATTTGCGATGCATTTTCATCACTCCTGTGTCACAATTCTTTAATGTAACGCTGCAATCTCAAACCTCCCATCACCATTTTTAAGGTCAGCGTGTGCAAAAAAGACATAAAACATTTAAAAAGCAGCAAAAAAAATGATTTATAACCTGTATATTTCAGATATGAAATGGCTGCGGAGTATCTCCCGGTGATGCCATTACTTATTTCTGAAAGCCCACCTGATTGCAGTCAGACATACCCACCTAAAAACACCTAAAACGGCTCAATAAAGCACCTTGAGCCATGATTGGGATCTCACTCATATTCCCTCGTCACAAAGATGAATGCATTTGCAGAGGAAGGATGAGAAAGCGGGCTGAGTTTTAATAAATTCTGCATCATGCCTCCGCCACGGCGCCCACAAACCAGTGACAACTGCATTTATTTAAAGACCGTTTTGATGAATTACATTTTTCTTTTCTTTTTTTTTATCTGGAGAAATACATTCACTGACGAATAATGATCGGGACTGAACAATGGAAGTGTCGCAGCCAAGTAGACGACGTTGATTTCATTCACTCGGTTTTTCATTTTCCCTTTTTAAAATGTTTGACTAGTGGTAGAAGAGGCTGCAACTCCAGAAACATATTAGCTAGGTATCGTTTACCCTCTATATAATCCTAAACATTTTTGTTTTATGACCCCAATTACTTGTAATTGACGGGGGATTTTCTGTGTCACTTGAATTCTCTGCAAAAAGGAAAGAAACCAACACCGGATCTTGATAAGAGAAAATTGTGCAACAAGACCGACACATCAGATAATTGGCCAGAGGTCACACACGCATGCAAACACATCTAAAGAACACATCCACATCCCCCAAAGCTGTCAACAAGAAGCTAATCTTGATGGCGATTTATTTATTTATTTTTTTTGTTAGAAAAAACAAGCAAACTCTTCGTAATATCACTATCGGCTGCATCTGCACACATTTCAGGCCGGCCAGCAATATCCTTCGTAGGACAAAGTGTACCAAATGAATCGATAAACTCAAAAGCCCTGAATTCTCAAATCCATTAGGGCTACGACGAAGCACATATTACTTTTAAAATGGAGTTGCATTAAGTGTCAGATGTCCGTGATAAGGCTGCCTTCATTTGGTTTTTTTTTCTTTTTCCCTGATGGGACACATGAGTGGTGACTCCTTATCATTCATGCCATAAAGTGCTATCTGTGTCTCTTATCGCCTGCCTCTGCACGAAAGAGGAAAATAGAGTGTGACAGAGAGGGAGAGAATGAAGGACAGAAAGCAGCGGATGATAAAAATCGCTGCTGCTGTGGCCACATGCATGTACACCTGTATGAGTGAACACGGACGCAGTCTTGTCACCTTAACACCCACGTATCAAACAAGGCCATGGGTCTGACATGCTCTTATCTCCTGCAGCCTTTCGCCATGAACAAATGTGCAGCGCTGCCTCAACAGCTCCCCACCAAAAGTACAGAGGAAATCAGACTGTTGCAGGGAGTTTTTTTTTTTTTTTTCTCCCCCTTCGCTGTTCAGTGATGGCCTGTTGTGTTATCTTCTCCTCCAGCCAATAACTTTGATCAGAATATGTAAAAAGTCCCGTCAAATTTTGCCGAGACGTAGAAAAAAAATTAAACCGGTCTTCTACTGCATCATCACTTTGAATGTGAGGAATAAGACGATTCCATCAGTGTGAATTAAAAATCCAGATTTCGGCGCTCTAGAGAGCGTCACGGCTTGCAGATTGCGCGTACGATAGAACACGTTGACCCCCGCTCGATTTAGCCGACGACAACGCGATATACGTTCCTCTCATCCCCGGCTGTTTTTAAATACTATCTGAATCCCTTCCCCTATGCAAGGCATAACCTTAATCTCAATGCCTTTAACCTTGCCATTCTCCTCCTCTATCTCTCCCTCCTTTCCTTTCTTGTTCCATCTCTCCCTGCGTTTGTTTATCCAGCACTCTCTCGCTGCCTCTCTGATGAGTGTTTTATCTTTCGGGCCCACCTTTTCACACGGCCGCGTTCGCAATCACGAGTATCACCCGTAATTATCTCGCCGTATTCCCCCTTCTCGCCCTATCGCTGGCATTCATCTCGGCTCTGGAATTATATGCGTTTCAGATGGGTGCCACTGCGCTCCCCTCACCCCCCAAGAGGAGAGGAGGAAGTAAAAGGAAGGGAGGAAGGGGATAGGTTTTGAGGAGGAGGAGGAGGAGGAGGAGGAGGAGGAGGAGGCAGAACAAGCAGGCCCAGGTTGAGTAAAGACAAATCTAGTGGCTCGCAGGTTAGAGACTGTGAAGCCTGGCTGGCCTGACCTGCATCTCACCATACAGCGGCCCAGACCTCCATCTCACGTGTAATTACTTTGTTTCACAGCTTCCGTTATCTCCCATCGACTTTGCATCTGTCCCCTTTCATACTCCGGCACTCCTGCGCATAATATAGTTGTGGTCGCCTTGACCTTCCTCTTTTTTTTTTTTTTTTTTGCCTCCGCCGCCATTGTACCAATAAGAAAACCAATTAATGACTTATCCGTCCATCTCAATGTCAAGTCTTCTTCTGAGTTGTACTATTATGTCTGCTTTTCCGACGTGCCGTTAATTAACTCGAAGCTTCGCCTCGGCCATCCGAGCCTCCCACTGCTCATACCGCATAATAGTGGCGTAGGAGCGAGGCGAGCTGCGGCGCTCACCCGCGCACGCTAAACTTCTGAGAGCAACAGAATTTAGAGAGGGGGAACGGTGGAATGGCACAGAAGTACATGAAAGGATTTAATGAACAAGATGTCTGAAGGAGAATTCAATGGAGAGGCCAGATAACGCTGTAAAGTCGTTAAGAGTGGGCAGAGTGCGGCGCATCCCGCCTCTTTAGGTGAGGACGACTGAGCAGTAAAACTCTGCACATATCCGCACCTTTCATGAGGGAAGCCCTAACACTGGCTCAGAGGGAAGCGGGGGGGAGCGTTTGCTTTCCCTTTATCGCATTCATATTTAAATTCCTTGAGTGAAATGTCAAAGATGATAGACATATCACTTTTAGCTTCCCCTGTTGGAGCAGCCTGCACTAAAAACCCTTTTCACAGCCTGGTTTCAAAGGTGGAAATACCCACTAGGACTCATGTCAGTGTATATTTCTAAGGGATGATTACTCATGTCGCTATGTGTTGAGGTAAAAAGGCCCTGGATGTGGCCGAGACATTCAGTCACCTAATGATTTGACCTTTTTCTTTTTATGGCTCGGCACAAAGAATACTGCATTGACGTCGTCACTAAAATAGGGTTTATGCAATGAGACAAAGCCGCGCATAACCTGTGGCGACATTCTCTCTCGGACGCCAAGCGAGATGTCTATCTCTTTCCCTTCTCCCCATTTCCATATTTATGTTAATTAAAATTTGGCAGAGTATTGTCCCAGCCTAGGGGATGAACTAATATGAAAATCATTCCAATATATTAATATAAAAAAATTAAAGCAGCACTGTTTATGCAGTATTTTCTTTTAACTTTTCTAGTAATAAATGATATACTCGCACAGAGTGAGGAAGCCAGCCATATCTTTTTAATTTTCTAAATGCAATTCATTGCTCCCAACACGGGTTCAAAACACTAATTAATTTGTATTTGATAATTTGCCCACTTTCACGGTATGACATAAGTGCACTTTTTTTTTCCTCTTCTTTTTAAACTTTGCACTGCATGCACAAGTTTAATTAAGCGAGAACTCTCCACATTATCAACATCGTGAATTGTACAATTTTGTAGAAAAAAAAAAAAAGAAAGTAGGTCTGCGAGGGTCTTTTTCTGCTCTTCCTCTCCACTCCCACAATTTCCCGCATAAAAGACATTTCCCGAATTGAGAGGAGTGATTGCTGGAGGAGGTATACATTTCAAGTTAATTTTACATTGACCTTGTAAAAGGGATTGTGAAAGAGCGTGGATAAGTTAAACAGTAATGAAAAAAGAAAAAGAAATGAGTTAATGCACCTTCATCTGCCTGTGCTGAACTGTCTCACTAACGGACCATCTGCTCCTCCTCTCAGCTACAGTACAATCACGCTGTATAGACGCCTTCCATGGACCCATAGCCAACCTACATTTGAGCTAAATTGGCACATTAAACAAGATTAATGAGATTTTGGTTTCAGGGGGGCTGAATTTTAGCATGTCTGTCGCTGGGCTGCTGGAAATAATTGTCTTCATTTGAAAAGTTCGGACCACGAACAGTCATGCGGCTCCCTCCCCTACGCCTGTAGAAAAGTTAGTGGGTCTTACCTGTGTGAGCAGTGGAGGAGCACAGTGTGTGAGGCTTGACTGCACGTTGTGGCACCAAAGCCATTATCAAAAGGAATCATCTCCCATTCAAGTTGATTTTTACTTGCTGCTCTATTTTTTTTTTTTAGAATAAAGGGGCAATTTGTCTTCACACAGTCCTCACCGCTGCTGCTCTGTGACGTCTCGTTCGACAGTTTGGGATGGACTCGCTTGCTTTTTGTGCACTTGCTTTCATTTTGCAGTGAGCCATTAGCTTCTTATTACACTCTCAACAGACAAGAGGTTGCACTGAAAGCATGCAATGTACCAGTTTCTCTTTGCAGTGCATCTGAATCTGAATTATTGTTGAACATTTACCATTCAGGTTGCTCTACAGTTTATTTCACCAGCCCAACTTGTTAAAGAAACAAGGAAATGATCTTATGTTAGATCTGGTTGGGCTTCAACTTATGATTGTAATATAAGAATTATTAGTTTGTCAGTTGTTTGGGCTGAAATATGTCAGAAAATAAGGACTCCCATCATCCCCATGGCCTGATTAACCCACTAGGGGGCCCCAGGGTAAAAAAATAGACATGACCCCCATTGACCCCCCGGTATGTTGTAATATGTATATTTTTGAATATGTGTAAGGGGGTGTAGCTAAAGCTAAACTACTGTATGGTGTTAAGCTGCTTTTTAAGGCCCTTGTCATTTCAGTTGATACGCTGCTTTCAAATTGCATATTTGCAGGTAATCCAAAACAACTGTTAAACAAAGTAAGGTGCCCCCCCAAAAGTCTGGGCCACCGTCACAGTTTACTGGCTTGTAATCCAGCCGTGGCAAATTTCCATGAGCCCCAAAATGTTGTCTTCCAGTAGGGCTTGGCAATATATCAATATTATATCGTAATATCGTGATATGACACAAGTGGTGTATTTTCCTGGTTTTAAAGGCTACATTACAGTAAAGTTATGTCATATTCTGAACTTACCAGACTGTTCTAGTTCTATTATTTCCCTTTTCCCCACTTAGACATTATGTCCACATTACTGATGATTATTTATCTAAAATCTAAGTGTGAAGATATTTTGTTAAAGCACCAATTGTCAACCCTAGATAGAGGTATTTGGTCAAAAATATCGCCCAGCCCTATCTTCCAGTTTCTTATTGTGTCAGAACAACAATTTTAGCTCAGGTAACAAATAGAGATGGCCCGATACCATTTTTTGCTTCCCGATACCGATTCTGATACCTGAACTTGTGTATCGGCCGATACCGAGTACCGATCCGATACCAGTGTGTCATATATTTTATCATGTTTTAACAGCCGTATACTACTCTCCCTGTATGGATGATATTGTGTGATATTATTTCTATCTTTGTTGCCGGTCTGGCTCAGGTTAAACTCTTTGTGAAACATTAACAAACAAACAATGAATGCCACATAACTTTCTTTTATTCTCCAGTTTGACAGTCAGTTATAACGGGAAAAGAACATAAATAAACTACTTTAACGTGGATTTTCTTTAGGGCTTTATTACGAGGTATCGGATCGGTGCATAAACTCCAGTACTTCCCGATACCGATACCAGCGTTTTAGGCAGTATCGGAGCCGATACTGGTATCGGAACATCTCTAGTAACAAAACTCAAACTTGTTAAAAACCTAAAGCTGGTATGACAATCTGGTTTAGTCAGGGACTTGAGACTTAACCATAACGATCAGTTTAAAACGTGAAGCTATAACTTACATGTTTTATATTTGCATTTGATATCGTTATTGCTGCTCTGCGTTCACATTTCTTTTTGCTTTTCAAGATTCAAGATTTTAAAGCCGTTTTGTTTTCACCTGACCAAAGCCTCAATCTTTTCTTCTTGACCTTTCTGCTGCCTGTGAATCCTCCTCTCCACGTTCAGTGCTGACAGCACAACCCTCTCACTGTCTGATCGCTAAAGCGCGTCAGCCTCCCAACGTGTCCATTTCCCCTTTCATTAGCTGTCCTATCCGGACAGGGCTTCCTCTTCTTTACCCCGTTTTGTCTGTCTGTCACGGGACAAAGACTTGACGGGGACCTGGCTGGGCCCCGAGCCCAGAAAATCATTTAACAGGCCAATCAGAACAGGGGCTGATCCCTGCGCAGCCATTAGGGAAACCTGAGTGCCGACCCCGTCCCCCCCTCCCCCTGTCTCTCACAGCCTCTTTTACATTTTAGACGCTCTACAAATTGAGCATCATCGTCCAACCCTCAGCAGCCATTTTGTAAATGACGGGTCCGGGAAAGAAGAGAGAGTGGTAACAGACATGAAAATGATGTTCATCGGGTTTATGGAAGAGATTTTGGGGAGGGGGGGCAGAGAGATAGAAATTAAATATCTTGGCTGAGTAGATGGGGGTTTCTGATTCCCCCTCCTCCCCTCCTCCCCTCCTCATCTCCTCTCTGAACCCCAACCTTTAGTTCCCTGACTCAAAACCACGATAAAACCCTATTTCTCCGCTTTCATTCTTTCACTCGTCCTCTTTCCCTCTTCGATCCCACCACAAGGGAACACTCGGGCCTTTGTTCGGCGAATTGGTTTTCAGATGTTATTTTTTCTTTGCTCTTTCTTTCTCTAAGAGCATGTGATTAAAATCACCTCAGTCGTTTAGCACTGATGCCTTTTGTCTCTCCAGTCCCATTCTGCTGGGAGTCAGAGGGCTTACTACTCTACATCTAACAGGTAGGATATAATAGGATTTCTCTCCTGCTCGTCCCCGCACCGTCCGTCTGCATATTTAGAGCTTAAACACATGCATATGTATAAATTAAGGCTCAGGGCAATAATCGGAGCTTTTAATAAGAACCAGTGTATAATTTTAACTTTTAAGTCAGCGGGGACTTGCGAATACTGCTGGGAATATGAATATTTTCCGTGTCCAAACACAACTCTGTTTGGATAAATTAAAGCGGTTTCATAAAGGTTGGAGCACTGAACTTATTCCTGAAGAACAAACATGAGTTATTCATGAGTACATGAGGTTAGTGCATACGCTTTGCACTGGAGGTAAACTCAATAAAATAAGAGGAAAATTAATCCACAGATGACCATTAACTTGAACTTAAAACTCTGCAAGTTTCTCATTTTTTGCTTCTACTTTTATAAGACCTCAATATTTAATTCTATCTATGGCCAGCCAGTTCTCAGGTGTTGTGCTGTGGTTTGTTTGGAATGAATGGAAGAACTGGATAGTTCTGTCATATCTGGGTACAAAGACTGGGCTGCTGCAGAAACTAATAAACTTTATATGTAAAAGAAATGTAAGCAAAAACATGAGTGACTGAACAGGAGTGATTAAGTTTTTTTAATAAACAGAATTGCTAAAACAGTACGCCAATGTTATTAAACGCAATTTTAAATGTAAATGTGACAAGGCTGCCTTTTTAAAGGGGACATTATTATGCTCATTCCCGTTCCCGTAGTCCCGTTTTTAATCGGTTTCCAAAAAGTTTTGTCTGTTTTTACAAGGTTCTCGTCAGCTGCTTGTGTTTAAAACAATATTTAAAATTGGAGAAGTTTGGCATCTTGTTAAAAGAAGAAATGGCACTGTAAAAAAAAAAAGATATCAAAAGCATCATTTTGGTATCTGTAACAGACATGATTCAGAACCACATGTGTGACCCTTTAACCCATCATCTCCTCCTCCTGCAAGGCACTGGAACAGTTTCTGATATCGCACGCACGCACGCACGCATGCACACGCACACTCATTGAAAGAGAAAAGCAGCAGAATCTTTTCTCGTTCTGAGAAAATCTTCTGTTCTTCTTTTTCCTCAATCCCTCCTCCTCGCTGTCTTCCTCTCTGTTTCGGCTGCCAAAGGCCTTGATTAATGGTTGACTTTAATTAAAACTTTTACAGTACTCAGAGCAGAGACCTGGCAATTAGCATTGGCCTAAAGAGTGTAATCACCTGAGCTCATCCAGATCCTTATCCCCAGACTGACTGACTGACTAAATGACTGACTGAGTGGTAGGCAGGGAGACGGAGGGAGCATGTGTAAGCTTGTATAGCGTAGTTGTTCACGTATTTTCTGAGAAGTATTGTGGGCTTGTACTTTGAACTCCGATACAAAAGATGAATGTTGACTTTTTAAGTATAGTGAGCTTGCCCGGTGTTGGCCTCGGGTGATCACTTTTTCATACTTTACTTTGAAGGATATTTTTTTTTTTACATGGAAATACATTGTTGTCTTATTTTCCTAAACGGATTAAAGATTCCTTTCTACCCACATTTATTTGTCATTTTGAATGCCCAAATTAAAATCTGAGTCTGAGAATGTAAACTTCTGCATACATACAGTAGGAAGCTCCACTCAGAAAAAGCTAGATTTAAAAATAGATGTTTTAGCTTTTTTGTCCCTTTGGCATCCTTGGTGCAGGACAAACTAGCCAGGTTACTAAACATCATACCATTACGTCACAAGATTTCTGGTTACTAACAGATTTAGTTTTTTACATCAGGGTTTCAGGGCCAGCCGGTCTTAAAACTCACCTGGGGCATTTGAATTTTAAGGCGTAATATTCAAAATTTTGTTATTGGGACCTCTGAAATGGAGGTTACCTGTACCTTTGTTTGCGGTCCCATATTTAGTTTGTTAGGATATATACAAAAGATTAAGAACTTACAGCCATGCTCGCAGCTCTGTTAGGCTGCACAAAACGCCAAGCACCGCTGAGGCTCATGAGAATGTCATATCTGCAAGTACATTTATTATGTCATAAACAAAAATATTGGGCAAATTAAGATTTTGAGCAGATTATTGCATGAAAAGTTAAGGGATAACCAAAGTGATTACAAGTCATCTGGGCACCATAAATTCTGTACAAAATGTCATGTCAATCCATCCAATAGTGGATGAGATATTTCATTTTGGAGCAAAGTGTTGAACTGACAAACCTAGCTATGGAATTTGGTGGAAAGCTCAATTAAAAGGCCAAAGTGATAAGTTTTTGGAATGCAGGAATTTTGTAACATAACTGCTGCACTTACTTGATTGGGGAAAGAAGTTGACACACATCCTATGATTTTAAAGGTCCCATCTTAAGCTCATTATCAGGTACATACTTGTATTTTGGGTCTCTACTGGAACATGTTTACATGCTGTCATTTTCAAAAAACATATTTCTCTCTTACTGTCTGTCTGAATAGACCTGTATTCACCCTCAGCCTGAAACTTCAAGTTAATTTTGCCTGTCTCTTTAAGACCTCCTCCCGAAAACTCCCAGTGTTCTCTGATTGGTCAGTGTTTCTGGGTCTTCCGCTCTCTGCATCTCTGCATCTCTGCACCGTCACTGCAGCCGGGGAACGGCTGTAACGGTACTGTAGCGGCACTTTCTCTCTCTCTCTCTCTCTCTCTCTCTCTCTCTCTCTCTCTCTCTCTCTCTCTCTATCTATCTATCTATCTATATATATATATATATATATTTGTGACATCACAACTGTACAGAAGTCCTGACGGCTCGTTTAAAGGCACAGTTTCTGAATACTGGCTGTGTGCTTTTCCCTGTGTGCTTGAGCGTTTTGATACTTTCACAGTATTTATGTAGCACCCCAACCTGCTTTATAATGAAAAATATTTTTTTTACAATATGGGACCTTTAAAGTACAGTTTCTATTTTGGTGCATGTCTGTAATAAAATGCCGATTTGAAATACCAAATGACTATGATTGTTTAGGTATGAGTGCTCTTATTGCTTTCTGTTGTTAATGCTTTAGACAGCCCTTTACTATATTCACCACAAGTCGGTAATACTGCATTAGGGTTTATTATTAAATAATTTGTATTTCTGTACTCAAATACCAAACAAGTGGCTAATGACAGATGCTAGGCCTACTGTGAGTCACTATTGTAGATGTTTTGCTTGTGTAGTACACAAAGTAAAATCTATTCTCCATTCTGCATTGGCAAACAAGTAAAATGTGTAGCGGGTTTCAGATTGACTCCACAATGACACATTAATAACCTCAGTAAAGAGCATATAAAGGCGGTGCTGTTATTTTTTTTTTGGTTTAACTGGGAAGTGGAAACAGCAGGCAGTGAGAGAAATTCCACGGCATTAATTACAAACTGATTAGAAGCTCCTTTTGCAGGAGGCTGTATCATTTAATTGAGGGGAAAATAATGATCACAATTCCAGCAACTTCTAATTAGAAAAAAACAGCTCGAATCTTATCAGGACTGCGTGATGCACGCGGAACACACATCTCTTTCAGTCGTACACAAACTCACGCACACCCACACACACCCACACACGTCGGGAAATAAACAGTTTTCATGGAGTGTATTCTTTTGTGCCATTTTTTTTCTTTTTTTTTCCGGATATACACATTCGTGCAGGCGCTCCCACTCTGAGACAGAGGAGCCAGTTTAAGCGCATCAAGTCGACTGTGGATTATGTTTGTAGATATAACCCGGAGAATCAGCGGTGCGCTTTCTCAAAAGAGACACAGACAATTACAGATCTGATAACCCCCTGAGTTGTATCACAGTTGTTGCAGTGTGTTTACACTATCTGACATGGCTGAAACAACAGCACAAATAAGAACAGAGAGAAGATTCTCATCTCAACTTTCCTGACTCGCCTCTTATCACAAACCACAAAAAATCCCAGTGTCAGACGGAGCTTGGAACGGGACCAAAAAGCCAAGACACACTCCGACGCTGTCATACAAAAACAAAATTACATTTTTTTTAGGTAGAGTTTCTGTATTTATTGGCAGCTACTCGGAGTGTTTTGTAATACTTAAGAGGATATTTCCACTCAGATAAACAACAGCTTGAAGAAACCTTTCCAAAAAGGAACGTGTAATGTTTTCTGTTAAATTGGCAAACAACTGTGTGTTGTGTGTGTGTGTGTGTGTGTGTGTGTGTGTGTGTGTGTGTGTGTGTGACCTCAAGGGGGAATTGCATACAGTATATGAGTCGTGTTATGGCAAACTTTCTATGAAGGACGCATTATCTTTCCCGCAGGTCAATGAGACAGTTTCATAACATCCCAAATGTGATTCTTATTCGACGTGAGTAGCGCTAAGCAGTGAAAAAAAACAAAAAAAAAAACTTTTGTTCATTCTCTCTGTCGTTCATGAAATTTATACGCACAGCGCTATGATTAATAGGCAGTTTTGTCATTGGTTTCATTAATGTGAAAAAGCCTGATTTATGGGCCGCGTCTAGACACAGTTGCTGCTTTCTCGTCTCCGGCGGCAGATCAACTGATCGGCTTGAATGTGTGCGTTTGTGTCTTTTTGAACAAACAGGCGGCAGTTTTGTTGCCCTTAGAGGACTCTGTCGTAGTCGCTTGCATGGTGAAAATGAACATTGTGTACGTGGGTGGCTTCTCCGATTCATTATAAACAGAGTCATTACAGTGTATTAGGCAAAACAGCAGTAAATCAGCACACTGACAGGCCTGGCAGAGCTGCACAATTGATGGCACTGAGTTGAAAGGAGAAGACAGGCGGCACAGACTAATATTTGATATTGCACTCTCAATTGATGGACCGTATATTTGCAGCTGTCACATTGGGGGTGGTTGCAAAATTTGACTCAAATTAAATAAATTAAAAGCCTTTACTCTCCACACCCTCCTACCTTTATTTTGCCAGAGATCCCAGACATAACAGCCAACAGCCACATTTCTATCTTAAAGAGTGAGAAAACAACTAATTACAATACATCACACACACACACACACACACACACACACACACACACACACACACACACACACACACACACACACACACACACACACACACACACACACCATCATCATAAAGGTATCTACTTGAGGAGAAATTGGAATTGGCCACTCCTTTGGATCAGTCCGAGTATTCCTTTACCATGTTTGTGCAGGCTTGGAAGGGGAAGCTGTTTGTGTGTGTCTGTGTGTGTCTGTGTGTGTGTGTGAGGGGGTTGGGTTGGGTAAGGCTGGGGGATTGTCCAGGGAAAGTGTCTGCTTGGCCATCCCTGGCTGAGAGGTAAGCCTTGCCGATGGTGTGCTGAAAACCAACCGTGTTGTCGCCGGCTACGCAGCCAAAATCACTGACGCGTTTTAGAATGGGCCCCCGGTGCAGGAGAGGACGGGGGTATTAAGCGCACACACACACACACACACACACACACACACACACACACACACACACACACACACACACACACACACACACACACGGTGTCATGAACATGTCCAATGCTGTTACGCACACACACACCTACTCGAACAATACTTAAACAAAAGCGCAGGCATATACCGTAACGCAGAGCCAAAGGTACACTCACAAATGCAAACACTCTCTCTCACACACACACACACACACACACACACACACACACACACACACACACACACACACACACACACACACACGGAGCAGCGAGCCGAGCCGCTGTGCCAGGTGGCAGAGGGAGGCTCTCGGCTGAGAACAAGCGGAGAGGAGGAGGAGAGGCTCTTGGCCTGCCTTGAAAGCGAGAGGCACAAACGGCAGCGGCGATGCCCAGGTTTGGATGCGGACGGGGGAGCCCTGGAGGGGTTTCCTGGGCACACAAGCAGGGAGGTGGGGAGGGTTGCTGGGATGGTTTTTGGGCTGCTTTTGGGCCGTGGTCAGCCCCCTCTGTAACAGAGAAGTGTGATCCCAGACACAGCTGTCCTGTTCTGAGTCGGACCTCCTTGTCCACGGGCCCAGAGCTGCAGCAGGGACGGGGATGCTGCTGCGTGCTAAGACTGGGCTTACACACAACGTATTGTTCCCGCTGTCTGAGCTAGATACTAAATAAGACGTACACCCCCCACCCCCCCAAGCTGTGTGTGTAGCATTGCGGGTTTAGGACAAACGCTATGCTAATTATCTCTGGAATAGAAATACAACACCCAGAGATAAGGCGCTGTGTGTTCGCACCCGGCCCGCTGAGGTGATCAGATAAGGGAGAGTTGACTGGATACAGTAGCCAGATGGATTGAGTACCCTCACACACCAAAAACCACAAAAAAGAAGGTCAAACTAAAAGGATCCTACGTCAAAAATGGAAGAAAAAAAATCCCAAATCGGCACAGAAAACCTTGAAAGGCTTAAAACAGAGCTCCATCTTTAACTTTGTAGTGCATTTATCTGCTGCAGACTGCAGTATATTCTGAACCACAAGGGAGCTTCCCATCTCAGGGTATCCATTGTCCCTGTTGCCCCTGAACTCTCCAACTACCCAAACAGGATCAGGTCCCGGCGGAGGAGGACTCTAAGAAAAGGAAGACTGTGAAGAGGAGGCAGGAGGGGGAGAGGGGTGAGGAGGAGAAGAAGAAGATATGAGGGGTGAGGAGGAGAAGAAGAGACCAGGTGGAGGAGGGAGAAGGATTGAAAAGCCCCCACCCCCCCACAAAAAAAAAGAGAGAGCAGAACGTGAAAGATGTGAATTAACAGAGTGCCGGTGAGGTATTCTGGTTGGGGCTGGCTCACGTAAAGTGAGCTGTGGGGCGTGTAAAGTGAGCAGGGGGCTATTTGGGTCGTTTTCACCTGGAGCCTGGCCAGACTCCAGAATTGAGCGAGGAGAGAGAGAGAGAGAGAGAGAGAGAGAGAGTGAAGGAGAGGGAGAGAGGCTCCTAATGGCTAAGCCTTTCACTAGGCCACACTGCAGTGAGCCGTAATTGAAGGTAATTGTTGGGAAGAGCCGACACACACAGCTTCCCCACTGTTCCCCGGGCCGAGATGGACAAGCCTGGGATGACAAGAGAGGGAGAGAGGGGGGGGGGAGAAGGTGTGGAGGGAGGGGGTGTTGAGTGTGAGGACCGTGGGGAGGTGAAGGGGGGGTGGGGGTGGGAGCAGGAGGATAGAGGGAGATTGCGTTACCCCACCTCCATCGTCCCCAACTGTCCTACACGGCATTTGTCTGCTCGCACAATTGCGTAATTGTGTCCCCGCTAAATGGTCCGAAGGGCTGCTGCAGCGTCTTGGATGCAGGTGGGCAGGCTCGGATGACAGACAGACAGACGGACTGAAAGAAGCAAAGACACAGTGAAAGGAGAAAGACAGACGGAGCCGGCGCTGAAATGGCGGCAGCTGGACGACCACAAGCTTCACGTTGGGACACCAACTTTGAAACATTCCAAAAAATACATTTAAAAAAGATTTTTTTTTGGGACGAGGGCTACACTGCAGTCCAGTAAATTTGATCTTTTTTTTTTTTTGCCCTAGAATCCTTCAATGAATACATTTCACTCTTTGTGACACACACACACACACACAGACATTTTCAAATAGATTTCATGAGGTTGTGCCGAGGCGATGATGTTCGTGTGTGTGTGTGTGTTGTGTGTTGTGTGCGCAGGAGATGGAGGAAATCACCTTCCCCACTTTGCCTAGACTGCTCGGTTGGATGGGTTTAGCTCCATGAGCGCACTGGAGCAGGAAATCCAGATTCGCAGCCTATCAGCGAAATAGCACATATATGACTCCCCAGCCTAAGACGGTCTAATCAGGCCTGCCAACCCGCTAACTCCACCACCATCATCACCAGGCGCCAGATTGACTCCTGAGCCCAAATCGCAGCTCCTGCTTTACGCCATAAAATGATTCCTGTATTGGTTTCCCCTTAAACCTGGTGAAGCTAATGCAATGTAATGTAAAAATTAGAAGCACAGTAGCTACTGTGCTGCATGTCAGCAAGTGCAGATTTGACTGGACGAGGCCGAGGGAGGGAGGCGAGGCCGACTGGACGTATTAAAGGAGGGGAGGAAAGAAGAAAGGGAAGAAAAAAAAATCAACCCAATTACCCAGACAAGCTACTGTTCTGCAGCCTCTTGCGAGTACGGCTGATGAATGTGAAATGTTGTAATTTGCGAGTGTGCTGATAGTGACAGAAAAGTGGCGCTAGATCCAGTGGAATTAGAATTAGAGGAATGAAAGACAGGATCCGATTTTCCCTATCAAAAGTTTTTTTTTCCCCGCTAAATAAGCTCGCTCATCTTTTATTTCGGAAGTAACCTTTTTGCCTTAATTACTGAATATCTGTGATCCGAGGTCCTGCGTCGCCATTGGCATCGGGGTGGGTGGGTGGGGGGGCTTTGGCTACACACACACACACCACACACACACACACACACACACACACACACACACACACACACACACACACACACACACCAGGACAAGCTTTGATAATTAGCCAAGCAAAATGAACTTTAATTCTTTCTTTTCAAATTTTAGATCTGGCCCATAATTACTGCTGTGTAATTAAAAGTCCCAATCAATCTGTTGGATTGCAGAGTCTCAATGAAAGAACAGGAGAAATTAGACCTTAATCCTCAGAGCACTGTCTCCCCCGTTGCGCCCCTCACTTCTCATGTCCCCTTCACACGTGTGTTGGCGTTGATGTTCACACACATTCTGTCACACACACTTTCACATTTCAGCCCCCAACCCTGAAAAGACAAACTCCATTTCAACAGGGAAAGCTTCTTTTTTTCCCCTCCTCCTCACCTCCTCATGCTAAAAATGTATAATATAATATAGACCATTATGTTATTTAAAAACTCATTACAGCGTTTGAAATGGGAATCTTGGGAAGTCTGTTTAAATATTGCCTCCTCCACATTGTGCGGAGATGGGGGGGGGAAGACACATCGGGGGACGTGGCATGCAATTAAGAGCAGAATGGATTAGTTTCCTTTTTAAAGTTATTGAGACACAATGAAGGGAGAGGCTTTCTCTGTTCCCCCCTCTCATCATCTGTATTGATGGCTCCCCTGTAAGCCCCTCCGCTTGCCCTCTCCCAGTTAATGACAGTTTGCATTTCACACTACAGAAACCAAGGAAAACCCTTTGGCCTTTTCCTGTGAGTGAAGAGATAGACCGGGCAAGAGAAAAGAGGTGTGACAGAGCCGTTTGACTTGGTAGGTCGTGGCTGTCGTGGTGTGGAGAGGAATTAGCCCAAGACAAACATGTCAGAAAGACTAAAAGGCATTACTTCTCTTGCATGTCGTAACAGCCCATTCTTCTCCGCTCACGCCGCGCTGAAAGTCACGGAATCCGAAAAGTTTGCAGTGAGGCAGAAATTACTTGGCTTACTGTATTTATGAGGCCTGCTGTGCAGTTGCTGAGGCTTGTTTAAAACTAGGCTGTCAAAAAAGAGGCTTGCTGCTACTGCAGCTGGTAAGGTGCATACATGGAGTTTTGGCTGTGTACAAGGACCATGCAAAATTATCAAGAACAGATGAGGTTTTCATGTAATGCATTAATAAGGTGAAACCAGGCGCATGCCTTTATTGATGTCCTTATAGAGAAATGCATTTTTACTTTTAGCATTAAAAGGATAATTCCAGTTTATTACAAAATGGCTTTTGCAGTTTTGATAATCAGTTCTATCAACATTGTAGTCACCATGTTAATTGGTGAGTTCAGTGACATTGCTAAAAGGAAGTCAGAAACAGGAAATATTTGAAAGAGAAAACAAAGGGCAAATCGTAAAAAGGTTAGTGTGTTTTCGGCGTAAGCCTTTTGTGACTATGCCGGCTACTTACAGGCCGCAACATATACCGAGTGCTATCGGTTGCCATCGTTTGAGCTTGGTGGTGGGAGCCCGGCCTGGCGTCCTCTGCATCGCCATGATTGCTCACAGCTTTGCATGTGTTATAGTTGATTTAGGTCGGAATATAAATGACAGAACCAAACCAACATGCTTCAAGGATGAGGGCTATTATTCATTGTCCATCCAAGTTTCTTACATTGGTCTTTATTTCCTCCTCTCTCTTTTAAGTGCCTGACCCTGACTCGGCATCTTAACTTTGGGCAACTAGTTAATGGCACAATGACAACAATGTGAAATGTGGGGCTAGCTCACCCAGTAAGAGCGTTCGCCCCATGTTGGCCGAACGCTCGAATCCGACCTGCTGCGTGTCGTCCCCCATCTCTCTCCTCCTTTCATGTCTATCCACTTTCAAATAAAGGGAAAAATAATCTTTAAAAAAACAACGTGAAATGTGAGTTTGACACCATTTACAGGCCAGCTTGGACTAGGTATTTCTGTACAGTACAATGATGATCATAATTGGCTATTTGGGTGTACTCACTTTTGCTTTCATCTTGAAGTTGTAATAAGTGTGTGTGTGTGTGTGTGTGTGTGTGTGTGTGTTAAAGCCTCTCCCTGCCTGATAGACTTATGTATTTTATTCCCATGTCTTACCTTTCACATCCTTCTCAAAAGTTCTGAGGAACCTGAATTTGCTAAACTCAAGGAGCCAAACGCCATCACGGTGGCTACGTTGCTCTCAAACCACTTACTATCATTTTGCATAGGCCCTGAAACGCAGGGCTTATGATTAAACACCAAGCATATATTAAATTAAACCATTTCCCCCCCCCCCCTTTTTTTTTTTTTTTAAAGAAGAGGTTAAAAAAATGCATTAATCGTGTCAGGTATGCAAAATGGAATGATAATCAGGCTCGTTTGGAGTCTATCCTGCTGTGGTTACGTGGACTGCTAATCCAGAGGCAGCTCCTCTCCTGCACCTGAAAGCCCTCCTGATCCCGGCTGAATTCTAATGATTGAAATGAAAGGCATCAGCATGCCAAATCACATAATGGAAAATCCAGAACAAACGCTATGACCCCCACGCTACACCCCCTGGCCTTTCCTTTCAATGCGTCACATCTTATCTGACTCCTTATTCTATCAGCAGAGGTGGAGCACAATGGAGATACAAGTCATATGTGCAGTGCAGAATATTGTTGTGTTAATCTACACAGATGCATGAAAGGCTTTGGACTGACAGATCAGTTTGCTGATATTGTTCTTGTATCAAATATGTCAGACAACGAGTGTCATCCAAAGCCAATACGATTGACATTTTTATATTATTATGGTTGACCTTACAGTCATTTTCATTATTGGTCAATTTAGTTTAGTTTTTTCCCCATAACTTAGTCTTTATAATGTCGAAAAACATAGAAAATACCCATCGTAATTTCTCATAATTCATGTACGTCTTCTTTTCCACAATCAAAAGCCATTTAAGTTTACAATGAAAAAATGTAATAAGCCAATGTTCACGTTTTAGAAGTCAAGAGACAAGAGAGGGTCTGGTAGTTTTTGCTCAATAAGTGACTGTATAAGTGAGTGAAATTATAAATTTTTGATGAAGTCTCTGTCAATGAACCAACTGATAATCTACTAATCATTTCAGCACTAAAAATTATTTTACCCAACATTCTCTGGGAGGATAAATTAAACTCGTATAAAGTTTTGAGTGGAGTTTCCATCATAAAATTTCTTATTAAAAAACTAAGAAGTCTTTGGCAGACACACACACACACACACACACACACACACACACACACACACACACACACACACACACACACACACACACACACACACACACACTGGTCCTCCATCACTCCTGCCACCCCTTCATCACAGCAGAGCAGCCTAATCACTCACTCTGTATCCTAACCAAAACAAAATGGTGCCAACAAGTAGCTTTTAGCCGTGTTTACACTCCTAACTCCCCACCTACCCACTGCGCTCCCTCCCTCCCTCCCCACGGCGGCTCGTGGCGGCATGCGTGATTAATTTGGACCGTGCAGACAGGTAAACACAGGCCTATTTAGATGGCTTACCCGCCACCATATTTCTACTCAACAGGCCTAAGCTTCAGATAGAATATCCTCAAAGCTCCCATCTGTTTATTTTCTCTAACTGCTCCTTGAGCTGCGTCCTGACACCCGTCCTCTACCTTCTTCTGCCTCCCCCTTGGCTCTAAGCCCGACTCCCTTTGCCTCCTCCCCTCCTGACCTGCCTCACTCTCAGGTCAAACACGGGGCACTTTTTGTCTTCTTCCCAGAGGAAGCAACTTGGTATGCTTCATTATTAGTTTTAATTCAAGTCAAATTCATAAATGAAGCCTCCTTTTTATAGAAATGTTATAAATGTTATAAACTTCATCTGGTGCTGCTTGTTAGTGTCCTACTTCTGTCTTACCCATACGTAGATTGCAAATATAGTTCAATTGAATTGAAATGCCTGCATACATGTTTTTATATACATATATTTTGGAATACTACTGGGCAATGATTTAGGAAAGCTAGTGCAGTTTTGGTCATTGGTTTCATTTGCCTAGCTGAAAACATCTTTAGTAGAATACATCCATGATTTTACCTTTCTGTCTCCTGTGCAAGTTTATCTTAATATTAGGCAGAGCAATTTGAAAGTCAATCTTTAACTTTTGGGTTTTCTTTAAAGATTACATCAGCCCGTTAAACATTAAACCAAAACTTACTGACATGAGATTCCAGCTTTTGATACACCGGCATGATCAGCACTAAATGTTTGCACATCACATGCAACCCTGATGTGGAGCCGCAATATTTTAAAGGGCAACTATTTTATAGCATTTTCAGGATTATACTAGCATTTTGTGTTTGTACTAGAACATGTTTACATGCTTTAATGTTAAAAATAATTTTTTTTTCCTCATACTGCCCATGACTGCTGCACCTGTATTCACCCTCTGTACGAGACGCTCTGTTGGAGCGCCTGTCTCTTTAATCCCTCCTCCTGAAAAAGCCCAGTCTGCTCTGATTGGCCAACGCGCTTCCTGGAATCTACGCAGACTCCGCTCCGTGTTTCACTAGTTGAAGCTGGAGCTACTGCAACAGGGTATATAGCGGGACTTTGTACCATTAACAAATCACCATTGAAGGCTTCTAAACCAAATATTACACAACCGGACATGTCCCAGCAGTTAAGTGACCGGAATGTGGAGCCAACTAACACCGACTGGCTGGCTTGCTGGTTCCGCCGTGCTTTTATGCTGCATCGGTTACAGAGAATGAGCTGAACAGCGGGCTGGGTCTAACGTTAGCGGTCCGCTTGTTTTAACTTGTCCACTGGGGAAAGTAAATTTCTCTTCCACTTGCCCTACAAAAAATCCACTTGTCCTGGACAAGCGGCCAAGCCTTAATGTCGAGCCCTGCTCTGGGTCGGGACTATTGGCGTCACTTTTTGACGCTCTGGGTTGGGACTATTGGCGTCACTTTATGACGCTCTGGGTTGGGACTATTGGCGTCACTTTTTGATGCTCTGGGTCGGGACTCTTGGCGTCACTATTTGACGCTCTCGGGACTCGCATCTATGACTTTTGCGTCATATTTAGACACGCTTGGTCGGGACTCTTGGCATCACTTTTTGACGCTCTGTATCTGGAGGTACATTTTAAAGAATCGGTAACTTTTCCCGCTTCGGTCCCCCTACAGGTTGGAAGCGGAATTGTCCATTACATTACATTGTCCAGTTCATTCGAACTACAGATCCGCTACCCGATCTGGCAAACTTGGATAATGTAACGTAATGGACAATTCCGCTTCCAACCTGTAGGGGAACCGAGGTGGGAAAAGTTACCTAGTGTTGCTTTAACTGACATGTGACAGGAGAACGGGACAGTTAGGTTTAGGAAAAGATCGTGGTTGGGGTTACAAAATGTGCGTTTCAGTGACACGCGGGTGAAGAACGGGACACGAACCCTGGTCTCGTAGGTGAAAGTCCTGTGTTGTTTGACCCATCAACCACCCCAACCAACCTCCTTACACAGCTTTTCGGTCTTTCATACTACTCGCTACCGTTGTCGCTCTTAATACTACGTCATCTTACAGCGCTGCGGCCGAGCTGCTGCTCTGCCCCATACAGACTCTGAAGGGTGATTTTTGCGTCGGTATCGGACGCTGAGAGCCACTGACCGAGCGTCAGTATTTAACGAGTTGGGAGTGAGAACGGGTTGGCATGGCGAGTGCAACTGAACTATGAGCACCTGTGAAGTGTGAACTTGCACAACACTGCACGCAGACATCTGCATACCACTGCATCAACGATAGTAGCTTCCCTCCCACATCTGCAGCTTTACCACGAGCACAGTGGTATGTACGAGTACAGTGGTATGTACGAGCACAGTGGTATGTACGAGTACAGTGGTATGTACGAGCACAGTGGTATGTACGAGTACAGTGGAGGTGCCTTGGTCCTCGTCACGCTTTGCATTCCTGCAGCTGCTGAAAGCACGTAGGCCGGCACCCACCCCGCCTACCTGAGGTCAAGGCCGGGGAAACCAGGCCAGACGTTAAAGCAGAGTCATGTGATCCCTCACTCAGCAACGACTGCGTAAGAGGAGGCAGTTGGACAGGTTCAGGGATGACATCCTATCGTTTTCGAAGACAAGGCCTCTCAAACACTTGATGCTTTTTATTTCTTGTCAATTATTCACATTAGGGCTGCTCGATTACGGAAAAAAAATCATAATCACGAGTATTTTCGGTCAATATTGAAATCCCCGATTATTTAACACGATTACTCATTGACTTTTGGAAAGATGTTGCAATTATAGTAAAAAAACGAAAACCCCTACAATTTTTCCCATTTTAACATATTTTCTTTTTATGCAGAACACAGGACTAAATAAGACTTGCAAAATGTGATATGCAAAATAATAGTTTTTTCTGTCTTTGTGATCATTAGGAGCCGAAATCGTAATCATGACTAAAATTTTGATTAATTGCACAGCCCTAATTCACATGAGGATAAATCTCCAAACCCATCTCCTTCCCCACTCCTTATGCAGCAAATGTGCTTCATTAGCTTGACTGATCAACAGGTGCAGCATGTTAACGTAATCTCCCGTCTTAAGTGGATTGTTAGTGATGAAGACAGCAGTGGGTGGAGGGGAGCCAATATGAAAATCCACTGACACAGGCCCTGCTAAGTATATTATGCATGTACACCGAGTACATGCTAGTGGCATTTAATACATACATGCATGCAGGATCATACCAAGAGAAATCATGCATGGGCAATCACTAATTTAATTAATGATCCACAGATTCTTAGTCCACAATCCGTTTATTTAAAGATTTACTTGTGCACGCAATACTGCAAACATATCATACACAAGTTTTCTCTCTCTGTGAGTCCCATCATGCCTTTGGGTAGGGATAATTACTTATCAACACTAGAGTTACTTAAAGGGGTGTCCAAGAGCACACAGGCTGTCTGTTTGTCTGGGGATTTTTTTTCATTCCACCACCTCGTGGAGATGATTTGTCTATTATCTCCGGTGGATTTGCTCCTCTCTTCATCTGCAGCGCATTACTGCAGTCATAAAGCTGCAAGGTCAGGGGAAAGGCAGGCAGGCAGGCAGGGAGGGAGGGGATGGGGGGGTGAAGTCCTCTCCTCTCCAGACTTGCCTACAGTGGAGCTTTACCCAGCAGAGATGTACGATACAGTAAACCATCATACACTGGCCAAGCAGTGATAAATCAGTGAGTGTGGTCAGGGTAAATATCCATCATCATGTTTATCATCACCTCTGCTATCGAGATGACCATTTTTCTGCATCTGTGCTTTATGGCTGCAGTCATAGTGGAGAGACGGGCAGGATGAGTGCGAGGGGGAGATGGCATGCGACAAAGGTCTTAAAGGGATAGTTCATCTCATAAGGAAGATTCAGGATTTGACCGTGCATGCTTCCACCGAAGTTTCTAAAAGCTGTATCCCAGCTTTATGCCATACTGTTTTGAAGTTAAGTGGTTCCAACTCGAAGAAAAGCATAGCATGTCCAGAAAATGTCTTGTTATCTCCTGCTTTGCCTTCTGTTTGTTGCTCCTAAAAGAAGTTTCAGCTGACATGTGAGTAACCGCTTAATGGCTGTATTTTTTGTCTTTTACTCCTTTAAGATAGATTTGACCCCATGATATTGCCAATACACATTATTTCCCTAATACGCCGCATCAATATCATTTTTTTGTGTGTTAAAGGAAAAACCTCCTGCAGAAAATGCTTGCTCACTGCTCAGCAAACAGCCGTAGGCAATGCACCTGTGCATTCCTGCGACCAATGTTCCCTGGGCTAATGTTTCTTGCTCCTATGAGGGGGAAAAAATGTTAAGCTCCTAAACATGAAGTATATACATCATACATTATTCAGCTGTCAGTGTGCTCACACTTTACAGTCAAACAGAGAGAGCTATACTATACCAGTTTCCCCAGTGGCATTATCCTAAAAAGACCAAAATGCAATGCAGCTATTAGACTTTTATTTATTTTTATTTAAAAGCCCACTAATTTTGGGTGGCGTATGGCCAAATGCACAGAAGTTCGTTGGCGAAAGTCACAAAGACCCTTGTCTTGTCTTGCCTAAGTTGAGTGAGGGCATTCTAGGAAATGGAGGCAATCACTAACAGTAGTAGGCAGGAAGAGGAACAAGCAAGATATCTCACAAAATGACCCTTGGAATATTTTGATCACCACAGTTTGACGATGTATGGGCGTGTGAGTATCTAAATGAGGATTTTCCGTATATCGCCTTGATCAGTAACGTAATCGCCACCTTCCAGTTCTCAGCAGCCGCAGTGCGAGTCCCTGCAGAGCGGGCTGAAGGTAGCTGAGGGTCATCTATTCTATTCTACATGCAGACACAGTGCAGCTAATACCATACTTCACAGCCCAGCCTTAATCAGCCGTTGCACTGACAATGTAATTATGGAAGTGTCCAGGCACTGCAGTCAGCCGGGGAATTCTAATTATTTACAAGGCTGAGGAGGAGAGCCAAACGGTTCATCTAAAACTCACGACCCGCTCTCTCTGCACATCCAACATCATCTCGAGAGCCGGGCTGGACTGCAGGCAGGCATTTATGAAATACAGAAGTGGTGAAGAGAAACTGAAAGAGGAGGCTTCTTTTCTTAACTAGACGAGGGAGCATTTGATTGACACAAACTTTAATTTTGCAGAAATATTTACCTTGATTGCCTCCAAAGTCAGTTGGTCGACTATTTGGTTGTTAAGGGCTTGGTCGAGGCAGCGGTAGACCAGCAACTCCAGTGTTCTGAGAGGTGAAATTACTGTTTCTGTCAAAGAAGTCTGGTGGCTTTGAAAACTACTTTGAACTACTTCAGTTCCCAGTCGGAAAGGGCTGTCTGACGGCAAGGTAAAGCGGTGAATAAAGTTTTTTAGGTGTTTAAAATAAGTTTTTGCTGTGGCCTCATCCACAGCAGCTTAGCTATGCATATTAATTGTTACTTACCTTGTGATTCCCAGCACTAGTCTTGCTAATGTTGAGTTATTTCTCGATGTTGTCTTCACCATAAAAGGTATGAAATAAAGGAAAAGCCAACATAAAGTGCTTTAGTAAGGTGATGGACCACCATGATCCTCCACAACAGTTTGTCTGCTGTTAGATTCTCCAAGTCTCTGAAACTCTACTGGATGGATCAAGACCATTTTTCCTCTATAGCCTGTTAAACTTTTTTTAACTAGCTTGGTTTCAGATTCTTGCTTTTGGTTTTCAAACCTTTACACAAGCAACATGTGTGTCCATGATGACTTGTATTTCCAGTACCTGATTTGCTTGGAAATTGGTCAGTGTAAGCTAGTCTCGCATTGCCAGACCTTCCTCCACAGCGCTGCGGAGGAGGCTCTGGCTAGTCCACACAGCATTCTGGGATGGGAGAAAAACGTTCTCTGGTTTATTGGCATTTCTTTAAACCAATCACAATTGTCTTGGGCGGCGCTAAGCGTCAGATGGAGCAACGGTGCCTCTGGAGAATAGCCTCGGGAAGGAACTTGATTAGTTTGAACATGTGTACATTCAAAGGTTGTTTTAGTTGTGCAACAGAAAACTCAGATTAGACAGATGGTCTAGCTAGATGTCTGGATTTACCCTGCAGATAATCTGAAGGGCACCATAGTCATAAATAGTCCTCATAAATCGGCCGAAGTTTAAAATGCCAACACAAAGAAAGCGGAAGGTGACGGACATCCTGCCGAAACGATGGACATCCGGCGGCACCTGAACAATCTCGGAAATTAAACGTTGTCGATATAGACTATTGTAAGCGAATAAAAACCAAAAATACAACAAAGTCAACTTCTATGATTCAGACCAACAAGAAAACATGCAGGTGTGACAGCTAACCAATAACCTTACAGCGCTCCTCTGCAGAGAGCAACAGACTCAAACACCCAGGGCTTGTAGTCTTTATCCTCTCCACTTCACACGGCAGCTGGAAGAGAGGCAGAGCAGCCTCTCTCTTATCAGTGTGTGTGTGTGTATGCTTGTGTACAGTAAAAAACCTAATCTAATCACCGCACACTCACTGGTTCCTCCAGGTGTATTACTGTACCAGGAGTGTAATGCACAGAGAGAGGGAGAGAGAGAGAGGCCAGAGATAAGTAATATTGATCTGATGCGGGCGATTGTCACTCTGCTGCCTGCCTTGAATAGCTAATCTCTTTTCTCACGGGTCAGAGGGAAGAAAGGCGACAAGGGCTGCAGGTTAAAACCACAGCCAATCGACAAATTGTTTTCAACGTGGGGTGATCAGACACCAGCCGGCCACGTCGGGTATGAAATTGTATCTTCCAGCTGTTGTTGGCAGAAATAATGATGAAGATGTTGATAGTGCAGATGAACAAGTTTTGGGTACTTTTAGCATTGGATTATAGCATTACGACACAAAAATTAGTAAGTCACGCTTGCAAATATACCTGGGATACAGAATAATAATTGCTTAAATATGATTGTTCCTAGTTTGTACTTATTTACTGTACATGGACTTAATAATTCTTTTTGTGACTTGATTTAAATGCAAGCTATTTGGACAATTTTTTTATTACCTCAACCCTTTTTATGTTTTGGAGGAGCAGTGCTCGACAGTAACGATTGCCCGGTTGCCCTTGGCAACCAGATTGAGTCAATAGGCAACTGTTTCGTGGCCTCTGGTTACCCCCATTGGCAACAACCTGTTCAATATATGTGTGTGGTTTTTTTTTTTATATATTTAAAACAAAACTGAAAAATCTTATTTCAAAAGAAGTCAGTATTTGATTTGGTTGTCTCCGTAAAGTTTAAACACTACGTTCAACATTTAAGCTGTTGTGCGTCCGCGTTTCACACACGCAAGTTTGCCGTGAAATGATACAGGCAACGCAATGTTCTGTTCACATTAGCGGCGCATGTTAAAATCTGGCCCTAATAGGGCACCGGTGCCCGGTATCTACCGGACGGAATAGCAACGCGGATTTTGGTGCCTCATCTCGGTGCCACTTAAATACCTGCGCTGCTGATGTCTGATGCTCCGAAACAGACGTTAGAGGCTACAGAAACATCGCTGCCTGTCACGCTAGTTAACACTAATAACACGTTACACCTGGCAGCAGGTCACGTTAGCCTACCGCTAGCTACAGTAGTAACTGGATTCAACACGGTTAAAATGCTGACAGCTAAACGGTGTAAAGCGTGTCTGTATTTCACTGGAGAGGATTCCAACAGGACGAATAACAGTCTGCCGCTAAAGCTATGAGCTAAGACACAAACTAGCACTATGGTCGCTGCTGAAAAACAACACAGATGGGACTAAATGTTGCGTAAATGGTGTATTCAAAATTGTTTAACAGCAATTTACTGTTTACTTGTTAAAAGTTATTACATTTTTAATAATTATTTGAATTCCCCCGAAAATCGATCCGATCCGTGACTCAAAACGTTGATCCGAACCGTGAGTTTTGTGAACCCTTGCACCCCTATTTGAGAGGGATGGGAAATGATATTGCAAGCCATTCTCTCATTGTTTCATTATTAAAATGTGTGGTATAGTTACATAAGAAATGAATTGCTCCAAATATAGGCTGTTTAAAACATGGCAACCATATTGTCAATTTTGGCAACCAAATACTGATGCCTGGTTGCCAAGCCTGGCAACCACTTTAAAAAGTTAGCGTTGAGCCCTGAGGAGGTATCCTCTTCCATATGTGAACTCTACATTAGACCTGAACAGTTTAGTTTTGTTTAGTCCTTTTTCATTGGTAAACAAATTAGTAAATGTGTGGTCAGATTGGTAATGTTGTATACCAGTAAGATTTTGCCAATATTAGACTACTTTATATAGGCAACGTTCTTGCACAGCAATATCTAACATCCTTTAAATAAAAGGGACTTTTTCAGAAAACATGTTTATAGTTTTATACAAAGTTATCAAAAAAGGTATTGTTTTGGTATTGATACTGACAGGGTATTGTGTTGGTCAAATGAAGTCCATTTTATTTCTATCGTCCAAAATCACAAATGTGGCTCAAAGGCCTTTACAATGTGTACAGCATGCCACGCTCTGTCCTTAGATACCCAGTTTGAACAATGCAAAACTCCCCAAAAAGCCCTTTAACTGGGAAAATAGGGGAGATTTCAGGAAGAGCAACAGAGGAGGGATTCCTCTTCTAGGATGGACAGACAATAGATGTGTGTGCAAGGTAAACAGAAATAATTATTAAAAATATACACAATATGGAGAAAATAAATGACAATATTAGGTTAAAAAGATTGTTTGAATATGAAGAATACGGATCCAGGAAAATGTTGCGCAACTTCCTCTCTACACTGTTAGAAAAGTCCGTAGGAATACGGGAATATACTGTGAATTTTCTGTAAATATTTTTCACAGTTTTTTTTCCATATTTAGAATTTTTTGAATTAATAGAAATGTCCGTTAAAGATACAGAGGATATATTGTAAATCTACAGAATTTTCAGATTTTGGATTAGCAGAAATTTTCTGCCAGGACATTAACCATTTTTCTACGGATTTTTTTTCTTACAGTGTACCTGTCTGCAATGGGGCTGCCAGTTGTCCAGCACAGAAATACCAAATCCGACAGGTTATTTGCCACAATAAGTAGGCCTACACTCACATGGAATTTGCCTTGGTCAATGGTGCATTAACAAACAAACGTATTAAACATTAATATCTAATACCATGCTCTTTTTTTCCTGTCCCGAATTCTGTCATTTGAATCTTTTTTTTAGATGTCTGAAGAGTAAAAATTCAGTATTTCACAAGAAAAAGCAAAGTGTTTTAACTACCCTTTTGATCATGTGGTGAGCCCTCAGATATATCTTGGGACCATTTGGGGGAGTCCCAGCCAGAAGGTTGTGGCCCATGTTAAGTTTCTGAACACGTCTTTACGATCGCTCTCGATCAAACTGAGAGCACACTGCTGCAGTGTCCTAGTTTTATGTGTGATCAAGGAGCCCTTAGTGTTTGACTGTGTTGCTTATCTCCATCCAAGTCCATCTCAGTTTGCAACTAGAGCTGGGCAATATATCAATATTATATCGATATCGTGATATGAGACTAGATATCGCCTTGGATTTTGGATATCGTAGTATGGCATAACCGTTGTCTTTTCCTGGTTTTAAAGTGATGTCATTTTCTGAACTTACCAGACTGTTGTAACTGTTCTGTTATTTGCCTTTACCCACTTAGACATTATATCCACATTACTGATGATTATTTATCAAAAATCTCATTGTGTACACACTACAATATCGTCTCTTTATATCGAGATATTTGGTCAAAAATATCGTGATATTTGATTTTCTCCATATCGCCCAGGCCTACCTGCAACTGAAGCCCAGTTCAGAACAAAGATTTACGACGAGACAAAACGTTTTTGAACGTTGAAGAGAAGAGTTGCAGCGGTCTGAACCGGCCCGTCTCAGCTCGACTCAAACCAGCTGGTGGTTTCGCACAGAGAGCGAGAGCGAGAGAGAGAGAGAGAGAGAGACTGAAGAGCGGGAGCGTCCAGCGGCGTTAGAATAAAGCAGTGAATCAGAAACAAATAAAACGTGTTTTCGCTGATTCATCACTAGAAATGCAACTGTAGCAAGCCTCTCACTATCACTAACGTTATCCACATTCATATTTAGATGAAACAAATGATAATCCAGCTACAGAAAAAAAAAGCCTTGAAGTCTGAAGTTAGAACAGAAGTACAAAGAGGCGTTGCTATGGAGATGATACACCGTCTCTTCGCATTGCTGTGAACTGGCAGGTTTTAGAACGCTGCAGACCGGCGCGTTTGCGAGAAGTTGCGAAGTTTCGACTCGTCTCGTCGCGAGTCTGAACTGGCCTTTAGGATTATTTTCGTTGTTGATTATTTTCTGGATTAATCAATTTGTTGTTTGGTCTATAAAAAAAAAAGAAAAGAAAATGACTTTTTTTTAAAGTAGCTCATGGTTTCCCAAAGGCCAAGATGGCTGGTTTTGTCTACAACTCAAAGGTATTCAGTCTACTGTCATAGAGGAGTAAAGAAACTAGATAATAATCACATTTAGGAAACTGGAATCAGAATTTTGAGACCTTTTTTCTTCCACGTGTTGGGCCGAGGTCCTCTTGTATCTTCTCTTTATCACCCCCCCACCCCCCCTTATCTGTCACCCTTTCCTCTCCCACATCTCCACCTGGGATGAGAAAGGAGGGATTGATGCGGCGAGCACGCCACAGTAGTTTCCATTTACCAAGACCAAACATCAGCAGGCATATCTCTGACACCAAAGGGTCTGCCTGGGTGCCCCTCTCTCTCTCTCTCATTCTGATCCCGCGCCAGCGGCCAGCACCCAAAAAAAAAAAACCTTTCTCGCTTCCCTCCTCCTCCCCTCCCTCCCGTACCCCCGCCATCTCTGTTTAATATAGAAGCTGGAGATGAAAAATGGTGTGCTTTTGTTTATTTGCCACCGATGCAAATGCGACCACAGCAGGATTAGTGAGTTCTCCATCTCTTTGCTGATAGCGGTGGGAAGAAAGAGGGGATTTTTATGCAAAAAAGATCTCTCCCACCCTTGCTATGACAATTGCAATGCATCACTTCATAGACAGTTTTTAATCTGTTTCAAACCAACCACACTTTGAACTGCTGGGAATGCGAGATATACAACTGTGTGTGTGTGTGTGTGTGTGTGTGTGCGCGTGTGTGTGCGCGCACGCCCGTTTGTGTGCATAATGTGTGTGTGAAAGCGAGTACTTGTGTGTATGTGCTGTATGTGTTTTCCTGTGATTAATCTTTGGAGTTGGTTTAAGCACACTGCTGACACAGCACAGATCTCCCTCCCTCTCTCTCTCTCTCTCTCTCTCTCTGGCTAACTTTGTCTCTCTGTCTGAACGCCCTTGGATTTAGCTTTGAATAACAAAAAGTTTGTATCCTAATTCAGTGTTGGTCCATTGTGTCCAACTTTTCTTATATTGTAAAGAAAACTTAACTCGGAGCCTGTAAACTCATCTTTAATCAAAAATCTGCACAGCTTGAGCTCCTTACATTTATTGTATAGACTCACGTTTCCCTATCGTACAAATTGCAGCCAAACATAGCTTTGAGGAAAAAAAAAAAAAAAAAGATTCGGAAAGCTGCATGGAGGATTTGTTTGTAGAAATACATTTTGACAAATACGAGAAACAAGAAGAGTGACACATCCATCCAATGAAAAGTCAAACAATCGGATATCATTTTATAAGTACACTTTTTCTTGCAACTACATTTGCAAGCATTCTTTCAATACTTTTATTTTACAATACTTACTGGGAAAGCATGGGTTTGTTAATTATTGTTTCAACTTTGGAAGATATCTAGGTAACTATTTTCAGTTAATAAATACACATTTGACATTGAAATGCCTTACATCTCTTCCATTTTTTCAATGATGTAATTACAGTAAACGATCCAATACTTAGACTTAGAGCCCTAAAGCTTTACTATCTAATGTGTTTGATTTGATTCAGTAGTGCTGGCTGCTGGTTGTGTCAGTGTGTTTGTTCTCAGGCCTCTCTTGAAAAATGTATCTTGATCTCAATAAAATGGAGGTAAAACCAAATGCAGCATAACCCAGAGATAGGAAAACTTTTGACTTTTCAACCAAATTTAGTCCAGTGTCTACATAAATGCCTAGACACCTTTTCGTGCATATGACCAAATCCTTGTTCGGACTTCTGGACTGCACCAAATAAGTCAACGTTATTGTGATGATGCAGACATTGAGTTGTTTGGACTGCTGTTTGATTTGAAGCATCGCTGGCGAGCAAAGTTCACGAACATACATCACATTACGTTCTTGCAGCCTACGAAAACAAAATGACTTACAATAGCTGTGTTCGAAACTGTTCCCTTATTCACTCACTCACTATTCCTTATATAGTGTTTATTAAATAGTCAACTATATATATATATATATATATATATATATATATATATATATATATGACCAAACGAGATTTCGGACACTCACTAAAAACATTGTTGCGTCAGTAGATGCGGCGGTTATTTGTGTGACTGAGGCATTATGTAAACAAACCGAAACTGAAATACATTTAATACATCCCTAAGAACAAACCGAACATTCAGGAGAATAGTCAAAGGTTGTATATATGTTGCATGTTACATTTCCACTGTTTAGAAAACGAAAGCCCGCTCCATTTTTCCTTTGCAGTTTTCGCGGGTGCTTCTGCTTCTTACCCTCCTCCTCCTCCGGGAAAACCAGACCGCGTTGCATTGTGGTACACGGGAGTTAAATGTACGGTACATCGTATGTACACTCAAATTAGCTGTGCATTGTGGGTATTTTATAGTGGACAATTATAGTGAATGACATTTACAGTGGAGATTTTGAACACCACTACAAAATGGCGAACACACTATACGGTGCACTATTTCCGTGATAGGGAACAGTTTAGAACACAGCTCTTAAGTGCATTCAACCATGAAGATACCACCCAAACATAGCAATAATCATTAGCAAGATTTTGATATAATCCCCTTTTTTTTACCGTATATAGGAGCTGCCAACATCTAAACTCGCCAGGTCAGAGCTTATGTAGTTGCTTGTTTTGTACTTCAAAATTACTTCAGTAGAGTGCAAGTATGTTTTAAGTAGAATTGTTTTTCTCAGTTTAAAATAAAATAAAAGTAATGTTGTCAGGGGTTAAGGCGCCGACCACGAACCACACTGTGTCCTGTTTGTTGCATGTTGTCACCCATCTTGCTCTCCCCTCGTTTCCTTTCACCTGTCTGCCAGTGAAGGCTTAAAACACAAGATGTAAAAGAGCAATGTAGTCGAGTACTGTAGATCCTTGATATGAGTCAACTCATCTTGACATAAGCAAACATACTGGTCAAGATTGGAGTCATAATGAAGTTTGTTATACTATATACTTGTATTTTGCTTTACCATTTTGAACATAAGAACCTCTAAGGAAAGTGTGTGTATAGATGAGTTACTTAAAGCAATGAGCATCAGTATGTGTTTATTTCGAGGGCAGATTTCTGTTATTTTCATATCTAACAACAATGATAAAGGCTCAGCTCGTGCATAGCATGCTGCTGTTAATTTATAGAGATGGCCTAAACATGTGGCAGCATAAGCTTTTTAGAAATGCATCCAATTTCAAATATTTCTCCGCTAACACTGAAGTGTTTAGCAGAATAAAAGCGAAGGGTGTGTTTCCCCGGAGTCCATTTCCTCATAAATAAAGCCTGTCTGCTTACTTTCCTTTGCATGTTCCTTTGATTCCACGTATTCAGACGCGTCTCAGTGTCAGATCAAACCTTCAAACATCCATCACCTAACCCTTTAGGAGAAAAGAGGAACTGCCAAAATCCCAAACTGTCATCAGAACACGCTGCACCGTTGTCTGTTCTACAGACAGATACAGCAAACTCTGAGTTTCTGTTTAGGATTTCTGACTGACTACACAATTATGAAGGGCTACGGGCGCGTACGACTGCATATCGTGAAAAGGGAAGAGAAAAGGGGGTAAAAAAAGGAGGAAAACACGGGCCTGTTTATCTTTCTAGCCGCTGTTGCCGTCCCGAGGAGAACGTCTGGCTCTGGGTAGATACCAACGGGGGACTACACAAAGGCGAGATAAAGCGTTAAGACATTTTTTACTCATCAAATTTAATAAGCCTCATCTCAGACACACAGGTATTCAGCGCGGCGCTTTCAGGGAAAAGGTAAACACATCCATTTTGTAAGCTCTCGCAGAGATCCCCCCCCAAAAAAAAACTCAAACCAGCAGCTGACATGCATTCTAAACGTGTCAGGGTGACAATAAGATACACTATGAATAATAGAATAAACAGATACATATTTCCCCCATATGCCTCTCTTTCTCCCTCTCCTCTATGGTTGACACCTTGGCGGCGTGATAAAACCCAACATCAGAAATACTTTACTTTTGGCGCTCCGCCCTTTCCTTCCTTCCTTCCCCTCCGTTCTCGCAGGGGCTTACCTGTGCCCTGCTCGACTGACACCTAGCATTCGAAACCGCTCGCCGGGATTTAATCAGTCGTCATTATGGCTTGGGGAGAAAGAGAGGCTGTGGCACAATGCTGACACAAAGACAGTCTAAGGGGATCTTTGTGCTGTAAATGTGCTTCTCACAGTGGCTGCGTGACAGCTGACGGCGAGTCGCTGAAACACTGATCCACTGTTTCCTTGTAGAGACATCAGGGTGAATACAGAGGTGCCGTGGCGTGCGCTGAAAGCTGCCTCAAAGACCTGAATGCTGCACAACACCTGCATGGCTGCTGTGGCGGATTAGGGTGTCAACACACACAATGGCTGAGGGAACTCAATGCCTTTTGACTCAGTGCCCCCCCCCCTCCCCCCCTCCCATACGCTCTCTGACGTCCCCCATTGTCAACCTCTCTATTTTATTTATCACCTTTAACGGGGGAATTAAGGGGAAGGGAAATGGCGACAGGTTATTGAAAAATATTTACACACTTTGAAAAATAAACATTTTTCAGTTAAAGTTAATTTCAGACGGGGATTATCCCGAGGATGTGACAGAGGTTGTTGTTTCCTGTTTCCTGCACTTCGGTGACATCTGTCTCCGGTGCAACCCGGGACGCACAGCGGGGAAATGGCGGAAAAACGCACGGAGGAAGAGGAAGAAGAAGAAGAAGTCCATTCCAGCGCAACAGATTGAGCCGAGAGTGGGTGAGGAGGAGGAGGAGGAAGAGAGCGGGTAAAGGATAAGGGAAGACTGGTGAGTCTTCGGCAGGAGAATTTGGCAGGACGGCAAAGAGTGTCGGAGCCTGGCAGCGCCACAAAGAGCCGTGGCTCTCGATCCAGCTCTGCTCCACACCTCTCTGGCAGACATGCCATCACAGGCTTTGTTTACATGGGTCTGTGTACTACTGGGAACCTTGGAGAAAATAAAGAACGAGGTGCACTAGATGTGACTTGTATGATACACAACTCCCCTATTATGCTATGTATTTTTCTTCTTTTCTCTCCATCTTTGTTACTGAGCGCCATTGCTACGGCTACAAACACTTAAATGAAAAACGTTGCCTAGACAAAGCATAGGTGTATTTTACTGTATCTAAAACAGATTGCATACTGTGTGCTGGGCAGTTTTATATGGAACCAAACACTTGAAACCATGAAGAAAAACACATACATATGTAAAGGCTGAATATTCATCTTTATAGTAAGAGTTTTTATTGGGGATCTGGATCCAGATCTCTAAAATCTTGTCATTGTTAAAAAAATAAATAAAAAAAAAGATTAATAAAAATGCCTTAATCTGCACCGAACAATTGTTCTTTGGCCACTGGCCTAATTGTGCACCAAATTCCATTTAAATCTGTAAATGTGTTAAGATGTCTTGCTAACTAACAAACATAGAAATAATCAGACCTTAAAGGGGGAATATCATGCTCATTTTCAGGTTGATTATTTTTCTCATACTGTGTAAATATACCAGTATTGACCCTCTGTCAGCAACGCTCCGTTTTAGCGCCTGTCTCTTTAAGCTGCCCTCCCGAAAAATTCCTGTCAGCATTTCCTGGTCTTCTGCACCTGAGCTCTCGGAGTCTCTGCACCGTCATTGCAGCCGGGGAACGGCTGTAACGGCACTATGGCGGCACTTTCTACCTATATGTATTAGAGTTGTGACATCACAACCGTACGGAAGTCCTGACGGCTCGTTTAAAGTCACCGTTTCGGAATACGGGCTGTGTGCTTTTCTCTCTGGATTGAGCCTTTTCATACTTTCACAGTATTTATATAGCACCTTGTCCTGCTTTGTAAACAAAAAAAGACATAATTTTTCATTTATGGGACCTTTAACATATGACCTCTTTGACTGAGGTATTAAATACTTCCAAGTTTGCATAACTAAAATCACTATTTTATTCAGACAGTGAACAGTGAGTATGAAGTGAACCTCTGGTGTCAATCACATGAACTAAAATAATAGACTAACATGTAAAAACAAACCATACTGAGCAGCACACCCTCTTTTCACACATGCACGGACACGTTACACTTTTCATGAGCTTCACTGAAATATATCAGTAAAACAGGGATAACAGTAACTGAAAAGAGAGAGCCTGCTAATGTTTACAGGCCCTGGATAAATAGATAACTCCAGTTTAAGTCGACTCACACTCCATATTTTATCCTAGTCAGAGTAAATCTCTTTAACACTGCTGTAGCCTCCCTTCCTCTGCTGCCCTTCAGTGACAGTGCTGGCAGAGTAGCAGAGTAATGCAGTAATGGTATCAGAGAATGAGGCCCTAAGCGCTGGGCTTTGACGGCCTGCCTGCCGATGATGGATGTCTTCAGAAACTAAACTACTCCGTCCTCTGCACCCCAGAGCGCTGCTGTTGCGTGTTGGGATCCCCTCTGTAATGCCACAATGGATATTTGAGAGAGAGAGAGAGAGAGAGAGAGAGTGTGTGTGTGTGTGTGTGTGTGTGTGTGTGTGTGTGTGTGTGTGTGTGTGTGTGTGTGTGTGTGTGTGTGTGTCTGACTGAGAACATGCATGTAGATGACTTTAAAGTGTTTGCATGTGCTCTGTGTAGGTTTCTGTGCACATGTGCTCAGACTTAGTGTGTGTGTGTGTGTGTGTGTGTGTGTGTGTGTGTTGTGTGTGTGTGTGTCCTGCTTGAATGAACTTGGGAGAGTCGAAGGCTCTTAGCGTGGAATGTGAGGGATGTTATATAAACACATTACCGACAGTACCAACGTACAGCCATACACACTGCTGGCGCCAGCCCACACTGCATTAGCTGACATTTTATACAAAAATGGTGAAAATGGACCGTCTGGTGAGAACCAGAGAAACCCTCTCTCGTTGCTCTCTCAGACTGTGTTTGGGTTGAAGTTGTTCTCTTTTTAGCCTCCTTTTGACTTTTGATTGCTGACTCTGCCTCCCAGAGGGACTGTCATGAGGTGCTGCGGTCATTCTGTCTGCTTATATGACCTGACAGTTTAAACGGGAAGTCTAAAGGATTTGGTAATTTACATCAAATACAGGAATGGGAAATTAGTTGGAGCACTAAATGTGATCTGGTTACATGGCAAAAGCAGCGTACAAATACTCCAGCACATGAAAGCATCTCCTGTACATTTGTACACTGAAAAGCACCCAATAAACGGTAAACAAATGCGGAAAAACGTGCACACGCGCAATGAAACGTACACACGTGTTCTCCCGTGCACACCAAAAGCGAACACAACCGACTTTAAAAAAGCAATTAACTCCAGATAGCATGGACATGAAAGGCAGCGGGATGCTGTGAACATTAAAAGGCACAGAAGCCCGAGCGTTGCTTTCCTGCGTGTCTTTAAGGCTTTCTCAATCCAGGCCCTTCTAAATAGGATTCAATAATGTCCAGGTTGCTTGTTTTCACTTCAAAAGATTCCCCACCAAACGGCTTAAGTCCAACAGAGAGAGAGAGAAAGAGAAGGAAAACACTGACGACTCATTAAATGTCAACGTTCACTTTATTAAAATTGTACTCTGCGTCCCTGCGCCACCAAAGTGGTTTCACTCATGACACGGGAGAGCCAGGTGGAAACCTGCTCTGTGTTTCTATTGGACGTTCATGAAATCAGTCATTGCAGGACAAATGGCCAGTGTCTGACGAGAGCAGCCGGTAAATTCCTTTTGAAGAATTCAAGAGGTGCTTCACGTGGCAAACATTAGGAAATTAACATTCAGTAAACATTCTTCTCTAAAGGTAGTTTCCCATATATATTCGAAAATCGTACCTATCTTGATTTTTTTGCGACAATATTTATAATCACTTGTTTTCCCTAGAATCTGTACTTTTTATTTTTTACCAATGATTCACCTAAATAAATTCTGTTTACACGGTACCGCTGACAGCGACTACATCAAATCCCTTTCCAGCTGAACAAAGTGAAAGCCCAAAATGCAGAAATACATATTATGTACTTCTTTACAAATGAAATAAATGTCAGACTGACTGACTGACATGTGATGTGCATTCTTTTTATAAAACTATTAGTTTTTGGAAATGTCTCATGGTATATTGTCTCTAGAAGTGTATTATTCAACTTTTTTATTCAAAGTTTTTTGTCACAGAGGGGGAAAGATAATCGCAATACTCCAATACCATCAAATCGCAATACTTCTACCTCTACAAATCGAAATCGCCACCCCAATCTATCGTGACAGAATCGAATCGGGACAAAAGCATATGGTCCCAGCCGTGGCAAACATTCCGTTTTTTATACTGAACTCCCGGAAGGAACGCAGGGAAAAAGTGATGAATTGGCATTCTACGGTGGTTCAAATGTCATGTTGACACTGAGTAGATGTGGAAATGACCCCATGCGTTGATGTGGAAAGTTCATGATCGTCCATAGCAACTAGCTGCAGAACTGCGAACCCTTTTTAATATCTGCTCATGATTTGTTTGCATTGCAGTTACATCATCTGGCAAACGCTTTCTCTCTGTCTCAGTTGATGTTGAACATGCGTGACATGTATGTAAAACCGAAGACGCAGGTCTTGGCCCCGTCCTGAACGTTGCTGTCCGTCAAATGCTTTTCGGCAAGCCTTCCCGAGTTTGATATCTGCTGCAGAGGCAGAACAGAATCCAGGCTGGCAACACGAGCCATCCGGAGAAAAGAAGGAATTGTGTTACAGGTGATGAAGAGGGAAGACAGAGAAAGAAAACCGAGTGGCGGCAAACCTGTCTGCTTCTTATGAATTTGTAAAACAGCTCTAGAACAGATCAGCCTTTCACTTCTTCTTCTTCTTCTTCTTCTTCTTCTTCTTCTTCTTCTTCTTACTATTATTCTTCTTCTTCTTCTTCTCCCGCCCTCCCCGCACCTCCCTTGTCCGTTAACCCCCTCGTAAAGAGACAAATGTTTCATCACCGGGGAACGAGCACACGGGGATGTTTAACCAGGCGAATGGAGTGCCTCCTCCTTCTCCTGGGCCGCCAACAAACCGCTGGCTGGGAGAGCGGCCAGGAAGAGAGACAAGAAAGCCAGTCTGAATGTCAGCTGGCTGGGCTCCGGCTGCAGCAACGCCATCTCCCACACACACACACACACACACACACACACACACACACACACACACACACACACACACACACACACACACACACACACACACACACACACACAGGCATGCATGCACATCAGCATGCTAGTACACGCTGCACTATATGTACAAGCAAGCATGCACACACGTTCACCCTGTCACGCTGCTCATGCTCAGAATGCGAACGACGACTACACACGCTCGAACACACACTCGTACACGTGCACAACCCCGAGTCCCCTGGCAGCGCGTCTTTCCACAGCGCAGGCCTGTGATACTGAGGCTGAAGGAATTTGCTGTGGATTACTTCTGGACTGAGGCGGGCAGCTTTGGCGAGGAGCGGCCAGGCCACTTTGAGGATTTAACCAGCAGCAGCCACTGCCTCCCAAAAGCCCCGGGAGCCGCCCCGGCAACGCACGCACACGCACACACACACACACACACACACACACACACACACACACACACACACACACACACACGCACACACACATCAAGTTGTACGTCAAGGATTCATCGAATTTTTTTTTGATGAAACTATTTCATCAGGTTGTTTTTAAATATAGATTCTATGATGTTGGGCAGATTCCAAAGTCAGCATGAGAGAAAGGGTAATACCTTAAATGCTGTTGGACGGAGCCGACGTGTTGGGTTACTGGTGTCTGTAACAGTGGTAGCTACAAGTGAGAGAGAGAGAGAGAGAGAGAGAGAGAGAGAGAGAGAGAGAAGAGAGAAATATGTCTGTGACCTGTCCCTCGGTGAAATGCGCTAATTATCCAGGGAATGTTAACACTTCCTTTCCTCTGCCACTCCCTAATGAAGCTGGTCATCTCAGGAAACTTGTGTGTGTGTGTGTGTGTGTGTGTGTGTGTGTGTGTGTGTGTGCAAAGAGTGAGAGAACATGCATGTGTTCACCCCGTGAACTTTTGACGAAACCACTCTCTCCCGCACTTGGACTTCACACAGAAAAATCCCTCCAATTTTTTTGTATTTTTTTCCCCCCCACCCCCCCACCCCACATCCAAGCCTTCTCAGCCTGACGTGAAAATCTATGTATTAATCATCCTATCATAAATGATGAGGGCAAGGGCAAAACTGAGTGGAAAAGAAAACCAGAAGAGAGAGGGGGGGGGAAGGAAAAAAAAGCAGTGAAAAGAGCATCAGGAGTGGATGGAAGGAGTCGGGTTTCAGTAGGGGGCAATGCAAGGCTACACACCGAGAGAGCTGAGGCTGACTGCTTCCAGCAACACACACACAGACCATCTTTAATATCAGCCATACCACAGTATTTACTGTTCCTTTCTAACACATCAGGGGTGTTTGGGAAATGACCAAAACATCGTCGTCATGGTCAGCATTTCTCGATATCGTAGGAAATGCTTGGGGCAACAAGGGGCATCCCTAGAAATAACCCCAGAGTGAAATAGACGATGATATGACGGTTAGAAAACGCCGTAAACATAATAAAAGAAGAAAGTTGAGATAATCTCTGTAGCTGCTGTAATTAGCAAATGAATGACAGTAGAAAATAACTGTTTAGAAAGCAGTGCATATCTAGTACTTACTGTGTGTATTGAAGTTGTCCACCTCCTGCACATTGCTGTCATTTAAACACCTTCTGGTTTGTGTGGAAGCAAACCTAGAAATCCCCCCAAAAATGGAAATATTTTCATAAACTATAACGCACTTATAATAAAAGTGTGCATCCCCGCTTTTCCCCCCCAACTGCCGCTCTACATCCACACTCATCAGCAGCTTTTAATCTAGCCAGAATTAGCATATTCAAATGGTTTTCCTAATGACTTTCATCCGGCAAAAAGGTAATTTCATACACGAGAGTAGCGTTCAACTTGGAGGCGGCAGAGACAAAGCTGAGTGCAGGGGGCAAAAGATACAGCAGTTTGATTGCCAGTGCAGTACGCAGGCTTGTAGCCGCTCTTCTGTTTTTTTTTAATAAGGTTGTTTTTAATTGAACATTCATGGGCTTCAACTTTGAACTGTAAACGCTGGCGTCCTATATGCGCTGGAGCCGCTCAGGGGGAGAAGGAGCTGTTAGCGCCGGTGTAAATGGCATATCATGGGCTAATACTGGGGTGGGAATGGGAGGATTCAAGTGATCAGGCCACTGTTGGGTGGATATGGCTGGGAAGCACGTTAACACACACATGCACACGTCGATGATGCACATACACACACACACACACACACACACACACACACACACACACACACACACACACACTGACACACACACAGACACAAACGCACGCAAACTCTTTTGAAATTTTATTCTTGAGTTCAAAAACAATTAAGAGCAGTGGTGCTTTGATGTTCAGTGCTGCCCTGCAGGTCAGGAGGGAGACTGTTTCTTTATCTTAATTGAAAAAATTAAATCATTAACCTGATGCCACTGTTTCTGAATGACAAGTCCTCACTCTTTCCCCAGCTTTACCCCTTAACTAGCAGCGAGAGAGAACATGAAGAGACATGCTCGAAAAGAAAGTGTGTGGGGGGGGTGGGGTGGGCAATTTCAATAACACAAGAAAAAGAAAGTTTAGTGGGTGTAATTTGATTAATAATGCTAAACGGAGGCTGGGACGGGGCAAGATAGGACCGAGGGAACAAATTAGCCAGCACAGCTGGGGAAGGACTCCGTTCAGCAGGGTATCAAAGGCTCGCAACGCCGCCTTTCTCCTCCACGCCTCCGCAAACTCAAATTGAAATCCGGTATCTTGTCAAACGAGCATCAGAAGTGTCTTCCTTCTATTGGGCTATTTCTTTTTTTTTTTTTCTTCTTCTTTCTTAATTTCACTCATTCATTCATTCATCCATCCCTGAGAACATGAAATAGGCATTTATGTTGTTGTTTTTTTTTTTTTTTTTAGAAAGTTGAAAACGGATCAATAGTATTAGTTAAAGATAGAAATCGTGTTTTCTTCACGTCTGACTGCCGTTGGAACGGATCAGCGGTTCGGAACAGCATGAAAAGTCAGATGAAGCGGCTCATAAGAAGCTTAAGTGACTCATTTGAAATCAACCCGTGTACATCAGTGATTTTGAGTCAAAAAAAAACATGAAAACATTCTGTTACAATTAACCGTGGAGATGCATATGATTCTCCAAAAGATGTTTCATTATATTCCAATGCCAACGACATGCGTACATACATTTCCAGATAACGCGTTGGCCTCTTGAGATAGTGGATAAGTGTGTGTGTGATATCGTGTGTGTGTGTGTGTGTGTGTGTGTGTGTGTGTGTGTTGGGTGGGAGTGGGAGTCAGCTTGTCACAACACATCTAGCGTTTAGCGGGCTAATCGTGGGAGACGACCATGTTGTTTTGATCACCTGTAGTATTACGGCTAATGTAAATAAAGGCTCACACTGGAGGCCTGTCACTCTGCCTGTCTGAGGGCTGCGAGAGAGGGAGGGATGGCGGGGGTGGAGGATGGGGAGGGGGGGGGGTGACCAAGGTAAGAAAAATCACTTCTTCTTATCTCTTTTCCTCTGACCTGAAACAGTCAAACTGCGGTGCATGAAGTCACAGAGAAAAGAGCTGGCGGAGAGGAAAACCCACACGGGAGTAATCTCGATTTTTTTAAAGGAGCGCCGCGTGGCGATACATCATTGTCAAATTAGTCGTGACGCCTCGGCGTAATTAGCGTAAATAAACAAGATCGTGGGGAAGAACAAGCAGTAGAATCCAAGTATCTTTTACTAAGTATCTTTTAGGTAAAAGTAACAAAGCCATAATGTAAAAAAAACACTACAATTCAAGGTCTAAATTTTACTTTCAAAGTATTATCAGCTGAATGTAAGAATTCTCGTCTACCTGTATATTACAGTGCTTTTTTGAGTTATAATTATCGATGCATTAATTAACCTTTTGAGCGAGTTTTTCATATTGTAGATGGTCGAGGTTGAGCTCATTTGAATGCCTTCATATATACTCTTGTTAATCTATAACAGTGTATTTTATAATACAACAGATGACTGTGTGTAAAATCTCAATACGAAAAGTAAGCGTATCTATGAATTTAAGTGGAGTAAATCTAAAATGTCTGTGTTTTTATATTCATTTTTACTTGAGTAACTACTTGAGTAAATGAATTGTATTTAGTGCTTAAAAATGAATATTTCACACATGAACCCAAAGTGATGATTCATATAAAACAGACACACATACACACACACACACACACACACACACACACACACACACACACACACACACACACACACACACACACACACACAGTATATATAAACATTAATGATACAGTGATAACCAGAACATTAACTATACTAAAGGATTAAATTGCATTGTATAAAGTTTAAACTTATATTCTCCCATTGGTCAAATCTTTTTTTTTTTTTTTTTTTTTTTTTTTTTTACAGGATTTTGTGACCATCAAAGTATTTCAGATATTTATGTTTAGGGCTGCAACACATTTTTGTTATTATTGCATTAATCTGCAGATAATTTTCCCAATTAATCCATAATCGTTTAGTCTATACAATATCAGAAAACAGGGAAAAATGTCCCTAACAGTTTCCTAAAACCTGTGATAACCAGCATTCCAAGACTCCAAAATATTACATTTTTTAATAAGGAATGTTGACAAATTCTCACAATTTAAAAACGTATTTAGTTAGTTTTTTCAGGTCTGTGCTTCCACAGTTAGGAACTCTTATGGTGCTTTTGCGCCATAAAGCAATTTCCCCACCATAATCTGATCTATAAGGTGCCATCCATTTCAGTCTGTTAATCTTCTTGGAAACTGTCCTATTTGTTTACAGTAATTATACTCCTGTCTCAGAGGTAAAGATGATTTATTGATGGCAAAACACGAGACGCAGCAGCTTGAAGAAGTGGTGAGGGGGTGCTGGGTTCGTTGACTTTTGCCCTGCACCTGTGTTTCACACACTGTTTCATCTGCGGTTTAGCACACACAGCATACTGTACAGTATGTTGCAACAGTCACCTTGAAAGACCAGCAGAAACCTTTCAAGTCGATATCTTTTTCCCACTGCACATGTAACCATCTGCCATCTGGGTCAAAAGTCCTCCGGTGGAACTTCCAATCGTGCTCGTCGTTTGTGTTATTTTTTTCCACCTGGTATGGCATCATTATGCACACACAAACGCAGAAAATAGCAAAGACGTTTGGCTTTCATTACCGTTATTAGAGCTTTTTCTTTTACAAAATAAAATGTCAATATTTCAAGTGTCTGCATATGTAAAAAAAAAAGAAAAAAAAAAAGTAACAATATTTCTTTGCATACACGAGAATATTAGCAGCAGAGCAGCCATTGTGACGCAGAATGAACATACTTTTAGTTCATCTCAGCGGTGTAATGATGTCTTCTAATCCCACATCCATATCTGCACTGACTCTAGCAGGCCACACCCATATTTGGAGACTAATATAATGACTTTATATTCAGTTGAACGGTACACAATATAGTTAGATTATGCTTATTCGTCCCAATACATAAATATGTCATCTCTCGGGCAAAAGCTCTCGATTGTGCCTTGAATGAGGCAACAGGATCCCAGTGCACAATCATCTCTGTCCGTGAGTCTTTCAGAAGTTGAAGGATTTCATACAACACTTTCACCGCCGTCTTATTTTCTCCCTTTTGAAAGAGAGGGAGTTGATTTTTTTTCTTTTTCTTCCCTCCCCTTCCCTCTCTCCCCCTGTACGGGTTTAACTTGGGCTATTTCAACCCCGCTGAAAAAAGTAAATGTGTTTCGAGGCTGCTTTCAGTCTGAGCTGCACAACTTATCTCCCTCTTCCTCTTTGTTATTAAATGCAGCGAGCGAATGATCGGCGTTTCTCTAAGGGACAGAGAGTGAGTCAAAAATCTAAATGGGGAGGCACACTCCCTGCATTACCATTAAAAAAGGTGTGTGTGTGTGTGAGCGTGTGTGTGCGTGTGTGCGCGTGATTTATTTTCTCCAGCTTATCTCATGTGCAGGGGTGGTCGCGACGCCTTTATCGGTTCACCAACAGGAGAACGGAAATGATTAACATCTAATTTAACCCAATCTCCTGCTCAATAGGCCGCCATTCAAAGGGACGCATCTATATGTATTTAAGAGGTAATCACTGGTCGGACCCCCGCTCTCCAACTCCCCCTCCCCTCTCTCCCCTTTTGTGTGGCGGGATGACACACAAACATATTTCCATCTGAATGGCGGGCCTTGGTGGCTAGATTTCTGAAGGAGAATCGCTGGTGTTATTGTCGGCTTGTTTGTGCGGGCCTCACTGTACTTGCATCGTGTGGGTACGTGAGTGTGTATGCCGGTGCAAATGCATCCATGTATGTTAATGCTGTCAGGGAATATGTGGGCTACAGTTAGTAGCCCAGTATGGCTGAGTGCTGCTTAGGGTGTCTCTAGTCAGTTAGAAAAGCATAAAGCAGTTGGTTATTTATATATATTCTTTTTTAAACGAAACCGATAATGGACCTTTTTTTTTTATTATTACTACATGATTATTCCTCTTAAATAATTAGCCCTATATGTACAGTATGTATGATGGAGTGTAGTCACACTACTTTTGTATTGCCTTGCTATTGAGGCTGTTAAGTGCCTGTGTAATTTTTCAACATTTAAGCTTTCATCAGTCTTAAGCAGTTGTCTCAAAATTTGAAAAACTCTCACCAGCCCTCAGATTTCTCTTGTGACCCCTTGGCAGGGTCCCGACCCCCAGGTTTGGAGCCACATGTCTAATGGTGCATTCACAACACATGAGGCGTTGTCGCGATTAGCGCAGGGTTGCGCGGCGGTTGCGTTTCTCCAAAAGCTCTTTCAATTTTTCGCCACCTGCGGCCCCCACCTCAGCAGCCGAAACGCAGTAAGCACATTCAAATGAATGGGAGGACGGTCGTCTTCGCCGCAGCCTCTGATTCGGTGTGAATGCAGCCTCAGACCTGTGGCTCCAGTGACCATAGGCTCAGGCTAACATCAACATGTAACCTCTAGCATGTCACTATGTTCATTTTGTCACTTTAACATACTTAAAGTAGCATGTTAGCATCTTTTAGCAAGTTAGTTTGTTGGCGTGCTAACAGGCTAACTACTGTTAGCTTGTAAACATGAAAAGCAGGTTAGCTTTAACCTGAATCCCTATCGACTGAGGCTGAATTTGGTTTGGAGTTTTCAGAGGTTATCGTGTATCGTGTTACAAATTTAAACTTTTTAACAAGTGCAATTATTCACATGTTGGTGGGCGCTAGATGAAAAGTCAGGGGATCACCAAAGTTATTAAATTTCATACTTTGGGGGTTGAATGTCTGTGCCGAATTTCATGGCAATCCATCCAATAGTTGTGAATATGTTTTACTCTGGACCAGCAGACATCTGCTAGCATTACAAAAATCTCTCTTTTACTAACAATTTTTGATAACGTTTATCTGGCAACACCTGTGTAATATTGCAGTCTATCATAATTAATAATGAGCTGTCCTCTTTGCAGTAGTTTGACTGTGCACAAAGTGGAAATTGCATGTGTTAATACATAACGTACAGTATTATCAAAGTTTTGTCATAATAATTTTCCCTCTTTTTTTCCTGAAGTGTTTGAAGTAGAACACTGTAGTGTTCACACCTTGCCTGTGAGTACGGGAAGTGGACAGATTTTGAAGCAAACGCTTTCATCCTTATGTCTTTTAAATCTACCAGAAGAAGACTTTCAGATTAAAAAAAAAAAGAACAGTTTTTTTTTTTTCTTCAAAGATTGTCTGGACAAAATGCAAGGATAAGTGAGAGTGGAGTGTGAAGAAGAATCCAGGCCACGTTTGAATGGAGATGAGAGAGTCTGTGTGGAAGGTAGGGCTAGTGTGCGTCAGGTTAACCCTGGGCGAAGCCTGGCAGAGGCAGTTCTTCATTAGGGGAGGGGAAAAAGGGGGAGGGGGGGCATGAAGATCTCTCCGGAGCTTTCTATCAGAGCAGATTACATGCATGTAGACGCGGTCAAAGAGAACGGCTGAAAAGAGGAGGAAAAAAGTAAGTGTAAAAAAAAGAAAAAAAGAAGTTGGAATCAAAAGGGTCATGTGCAATCTCGGCAATGGGGGTGATGACAGGTTTGCCTGACACCTGAGCTGTATTATGCATTCCATAATCGGACAAATCCTGCACGCACACGCACACACACACACACACACACACACACACACACACACACACTCACACTCACACTCACACACACACTCACACACACACACACACACACACACAGTGACCGATGGCAGCAGGGTTGTGTTGGGTTTCTCTGACAAGGTGAACTTCATGCATCGTGTACATGATATATAACTCCGGAGTGGTGAACAAAGGCGCGCCAGACAGAGCGAGAAAGAAGGAAAGAAGAAGAGGAGCACTTCTCCTCTAGCCTTTCTCTCCCGCCGTCTGCTGCAGGGTTTTTTTTGTGTGCCTTTTCCTGGACGAGTGACAAAGGCACTGCTAGGTAGGTGACCTTCTTCCCCATCCCGTTTTATGATGGCAGGAAAAACACTGGGTCAAGTCCATTCATCTGCCACTTCAGCTTTACTTTTCCTTATTTTTTTGTGTGGTGGTGGTTAAAGCAAAAAAAAAAAAAAAGGCAATGCATACATTCTATCACAAGACTCAGTGATGAATGAAATTACACTATGTCCAAAACTGTTGGCCGCCAGAATCCAGGAATCCTTAAACGGACGTCTATAACCTTTTATTTTTTTCCCCCCAGAAACATTTGGTTGCATTTTGAGAAAGTCGAAAAAAAGGAAAGGAAAAAGAGGGCGAAACAGAGAAGGGAGAAAACTGTCCATTAACCAAAAAGCAATTTCTGTTGGTGTGCGCCTGGCTGCTCCGAGGTTCCTGGCCGGGCTAATAGCCTTTCATTACAAGTTTCCTCCCCAGCCAATTAGAGACAGGTCCGTGGCCGTCCGGCCCGCTGGCCCACCGACACACACACTTTGATCAGCTCTCTGTTCACTGACACACGTCTAATGACCAGGGGAGAGCAAAGAGGGCGGCCTGTGTTAACACATACAGTAGCTACACACACACACACACACACACACACACACACACACACACACACACACACACACACACACACACACACACACACACACACACACACACACACACACACACATTTACTTACAGTGCAGCCACAAGATAAAGAAAACCAAGACGGACATTTTGGTCAGATTTTACACAAGTAAACATGAATATTTGTTATTGTTTCTTATCTGAAGAGGGAAAACCTCTCAGATTTTGGAGGATATTTCTTAATTTAAACCCTCACCCTGCCTTAAGGAGCTGCTAACCAAGCTACAGGAATTTCTTTGGTCTGGATATAAAAGGAGAGTTTGATCCCTTGTGTAAGAGCTCATTCAAACAAGAACTACTGAAGACATGTTTGGGCCATGAGATATTCAATTTCACACTACACTATATGCGGATATCTGCGTTCAAAAACCTACAAGCTCTAACAGAGGCTGCAGTGTGTGTGTTGTGTGCACACATGTAATCACATGCCGAAACACACACACAGGGACAAACCCTGGCTCCAAAAATGAGAAAACAAGCCCTGTAATTAGCAAATTAGAGTAAACTGCAGCTTTAATGCAGCCCCCTTTCTTCTGCTCTCAGAGGGATTTACTCTTGGTCAGCACAGTGCTTTCACACATTCCTAGAACAAATAGATGTGTGTGTGTGTGTGTGTGTGTATTGCCTTTGTGTCTCCTGCCTCTTCAGTTATTTACAGTATTTATTGCACCTCACCTCTGACCCTGTGGCTGTGGTTAGCTTACAATGCCATCAGACAGGATGCCTGCTCATCTGATGCATGACTCCAGGCTTTACAACAAAGCAGAGTTAAAGCAAACATGTTGTCCCATCAACCGCAAAGAAGGAACAAGTAAATAAGGTGTGTACTGTGTTTCCCCCAGAAAAGTAGTTTAGTCCGGTGGCAAGAGTCATTTTTTTTCGACGAGGGCCCGGCTGCATTAATGTAGGGCCCAATAGTGTCAGTGATCCCAATTAATGGACATTATCGCGAAATTAAGAATTTTAAAAAGCTATAAGATGGATTACTTAGTGTGTGTGTGTGTGTGTGTGATACCTTTGTGTCTCCTGCCTCTTTAGTTATTTACAGTATTCATTGCGCCTCACCTTTGACCCTGTGGCTGTGGTTAGCTTGCCATGCCATCAGATAGGTTGACGTCAGCCTATCAAAAACATGTCGTGGCAGGCTTCATGGGGGAGGGAGGAGAGATACATTGTCAGATGCTCTTTTGACATGAATGTATCACAAATAGTTTTTCTTGACCTCAGTTCCAGAAAAGTGTTATTACAGTCAAGTTTAAAGTGTAATACCACTGATTACAGTACATGTTGGAAACATTGTTATTACATGACATTTGATATCTTTTGAGTCTCAAACGTCACCACTCAAGGATATTAAAACATGTATTGTTTTATACTTGACAATGTTCATGACACAGTTTTATTAGATATTGTTATAACAGTGTTATGCCAGCATTTTGTCCTTCAAATGTAAAGTGTTAACTCATAATAGGCCTATTTATTATAGTCTGGTTAACTTATTGTCACTTTTATTTGCCTCTGTCTATTGTATTTTGCCTCTTTTACTCCCCTGCAATTTTATGATATACTATGTGTAATTGGCATTACTTTTCTACTAATGTGTACCATATCGAAATGTTCTGCTTACCCTACTGTATGTGCATTTCATTTTGAAGACCGAAGCCTGAACTCCCTGAAGAATTGTTACTTTCTGCAAAAAATCCGAACGATCACTAAAGTAGCTTGATTGTTGCTTAGCTGAATTGTTTTAATCCCCGTGAATTTTTTCACGATGATGAGGTAAGGTTAAGTGTAGCCCATATTTAGAATATTTTTAGCTAAAGCGCTGAAAATATTCTAAACATAGCGTACACTTAAACTGATATAGATTTTTTTGGGTATCTAAAATCCGGGTAGCTGCTGCCCCCCGTCCACAGCAGGACGTTGCTTAGCTTCCGTGTCGGTACTCCGGCCTGCTTCTCCAAACTGGGGGGGGGGGGCGTGCCGACCGCCATCCACTGTAGCTAACACACTTGACTATGGAGAAGTAGGTCATACAACCCTACTTTAAAAATCCAAACTACCCCTTTATAAATTCAACATCATCTCTGTATTCACTTTTGCTGCTGATGTATCTATCTGAAAGAAAATGAAACTGGACACACAAACTGTACTATTGCATTAGGGCATGTCTATTTTAACCTTACACATACAGTATTTATGCGACAACAGCGCAGGTGGAAACAAAAGTTTGTTGTCTGCACACGACATAAAAGCAGCTAACGGGCGACTAAAGCGGAGACAAATACTATCTTGTGTTATGGGATGTGACACAAAGTGTTGAGACACAAATACTGAGGCAGTCATGGCGACAGAAAAGCGCGGGCAGAATTACCCTGTCGTCTGTGTACAGGAGGAATAGTAGTATTTTTAGAATGAGACCGAGGCACTTCAGATCAATGGATGATTTTATAAACTCTGCGTCCAACAAGACCTGAAATGGTGAAGAGTGTGAGCTGAACACGAATCCGCAGCGAATTGGAACAGTATTAAATTACAATGCATTACAGGATATGGTGGTTGAACTAATTCTGTCGGAGAAATTGCTTCTGTTATTACACTGAAGACATTTTTGGTGAGCTCTCCGTCAGGCATTAAGGGGTGTGTGTGTGTGTGTGTGTGTGTGTGTGTGTGTGTGTGTGTGTGTGTGTGTGTGTGTGATATGTGTGTGTTATTAAATCAGAAAGAAGACGGGGTTTCTATGTTCTTAACATCGTTTGGACGATGCTACAGATGTTTCCTAGCAACCAATGTGTTTACTTATGTGTTTTATACGTAGCCAGGAAATTCCTTTTAGTTTTCGGTTACATTTTAACTGTGATACTCCAGTAGTTACTAAGAACTTAGGAAGGACAACAACCACTGGTGCAACCCAATCAGGTATTCAAACTGTAATAAAAGGTATCCGATTCCATACAGGTATGCATTCATTTTGATTTGGTGTCTCATTGTCTCAACATTTTCTTTTGAGGGAAAACACCAAATACTTGTGATGCTTTGGCATTTAAATAATCACTTTTAAAGATAACGAAAAGCAACATTTCATCCGACTGCAGGATAAAAAGAAAATTCCAGTATTTTATATAAATTACATCCCTATGTGTGCTGTTATATTGTCCATGCTAGTTTTAATATCTAAACTTTGTTGGTTTTTGAAAAAAGACATACTGTTCACCAATTTTGCAACCCTGTTTCTGTAACACAATGGCAGTAGAGTAAATGAATTGGAAAAGCATTTGAAGGGAAGGGGGGAGGGGGGGAGAAGAGACAGGTGTGTGTGTGTGTGTGTGTGTGTGTGTGTGTGTGTGTGTGTGTGTGTGTGTCTCTCTGTCGAGGAATGTCAGGTGTGTGTCTGTGTAAAGCCGGTGTTTATGTTCGTACCCAGGTCAGCCCCACAGGTATGTTTCAACCACAACATTACCTCCCACTGACCCCCCTAATGTACAAGGTGAGCAAGCAGTCAGCGGAAGGGAGTGACGCCCCTAAAACGCACACACACACACACACACACACACTGAGGGCTACACTCCTCAGCTTCTAAACTACAAGCCAAAACACCGACATTAATCTGAAGTTGGACACAAACCTTAAATTACTGCCTCTCAACACCAATGGTGCGCGACAGCGGTTTTTCTGCCCCACTGGCAGGGATGAAGGGAAAACGGAGGCATGAAGCCGTCAATATGCGGATGAAGGGGAAATAGAGGGAAAGCAGGTGACCCAATGAGAGGAGAGAATACAAAGTGTAATTGGGGAGGGAAAAAAAGAATCAGATTTTGAGGTATTTCATCGGCAGATGCTGGCGGTAGAGGTGAAGAAGATGATTGATTGACCACATTGTGCGTTTGTTTGAATTGCCACTCATCACTTCATAATAGAAGAGACACACACACACACACACACACACACACACACACACACACAGCGATGATTGCCATACTCCATATTACTGGTGTACAGATAACTGCTTGGCTCCCGTGGGCCAACCAATCCACTGTAATCCCTCAAACATTCTGAATTTTCATTTCAAACAAAAGCTCAACTGCCAGAAGACACAAGGAAGCATTCTGTTGCCTCCTCTGTTTTTTTCTATTCCCGGCCTCATTTTTGTTGACGTCTCTGGGCTTCCTTCCTCGCGTTCCAACCACTTGTTCCCACTTCTTTTTTTGCATTTGTGAAATTCAATATGAGAATTATAAATGACGCTTGCACTATCCACAAACAATCCCTGATTCAACCGAGAGTGGGCCTTCAGTGATATTGGATATTATTCAATATTTACCATCCTAATAATCTCATCTCTCGGTTCAATACCAGACACCCTTAAAGAAAGCAGGATAAATATCTTGGTGGTTAATGTAGGCGATCAAAGAGAGCAGGGGAAGACATGCTTTACATTCCTGAGTCTTGCAGTATGGAAAGCACAACATCCAAACCCTTTGGCTTCCCATACCTCACCTCATCTTCTCTCCCTCAGAACACATGCTTATATGACATTATGGCACTCTGGTCTCTTTTTCTTCTTTTGGCAGTTGGCCATGTTATAAGCACAATAATGCACCTCAAGGCATACCAACATAGAGAATAATGGAGGTTGAGGTGACAACTGGTATATTATCACTTATTTAATACACATGCCAGTTTACATCATATTCTGACAGACTGAGTTCAGGTGTATCACTGTATGATGTAATCTGCTCAGCCTCTAAATAACCCCACACAGCCGCACACACGTTCTCATATGCACAAACACTCCCTGTAGCCAACAGAGATAGGCAGGTGAGCCAATGAAGGCGATAACAGAAGACAAGAGCCATTACAGGGAGGTGCGAGAGATAAGATAATTTAAATTGGATATTGCAGTCATCTGACAAAAAAAGAAGAAAAAGGAAGATAGAGCATGCAATGAAGATGGGGCCATGTTTGATGGGGTAAATATGCAGTGTAGTCGTTTTTTTTTCTCTCCTTAAGTAAGTAAGACTTTAAGCGGAAGCCCTTGAAACGAAATCTGGGTGGCGGCGGACTAAGGCATTGCGGTGGTGTTGCAGTGTTGAAGCCTTGCTGCGTTAAGCCTCTTAGATTACTAAACACTTTGGCTGCGTGTGCACGTTTCTGCCATTTAATTATCAGTCAAGATTCCCTCCGTATGCACAGACACAGAAAAATGTCTGTGTACACATGCAACTGTATGTTCACTACATTCATGCTGCACAGGAGCAGGATCTGGGACTGTCAATTCACTAAAGCCCTGCAACTACAAACCCACTTCACTAGATTTCTGCAGACAAAGTGGAGCAGTGACTCATAATTGAATAGGTGGTATTTTACGATTGTGATACGTTTCTGTAGGTCACAAAATGCCAGCTTAGATGGCCAGAAGTCCTGAATGATTCTCAGCTGCGATTTCCCAGCCACTAAGCATTATAGCTTGTTTATGTCTGTATTAAAATGTTCCTTCAGATGCGTAAGCTGAGCAAACTGTACAGTTTTCTCAAACCAGAGAAGACCTTCTTGAACATGAAAGTCCCCTACACTTCTATGCAGGGTTTCCAGGGCTGCGACAATAAGCACCTGTAAACAAAACCTCATCGTGAAAGGAAGGAGACGCCGTTTTGGCATCAAGTCTGTCATCGCCAGGCTGTGCTTCACCCCCTGGCTTTCGTCCCCCTTTCAGACGGCCTCCCTCGCCAACGTGACTGTCACTACAGCCATTACCGGTGGCCATTCAGCCTCTGCCCGCCCTCCAAAGGCCTCCTTGTTCTCCCAGTCGCATGGCTGCCCGGCAGCAGTCCACTGGCCCGCTGGCTACTGACCCCTGGTCTGGCTCGCAGTCTGGCACCGGCGCCCTCCATTAGCCTAATTACAGCCATGAAAGCAGTGCAGACCGAGGCCGGCATTAGGGCCAATTAGGGCCGCCCAGGATGGGCCCTGACCAGGGTTGGGTTACCCACACACACACATGGACACACAAAAATGTTTGTATCGCTATGCATGAGAGCCTATATTCATTTCCTAACCTCCTAATCCTGAATTAAATGCTCTCAACTAAATGCCTAACTTCAACCCTTACCTTAACCGAAGCCTGAAGTCCAAAACCTGCACTAACTGGAACCAATTTGAACAAAATCTTAACCTTTACCTCCGACCTTAAACCCTGGGTGGGGTTTTACGAGAATCTGCATGTCATATTGGCCACCTTGATGTCAGTGAGGTAAAGCAGGTAGAGGTAGAATGAGTAAAAGACAGATGCAGCAAGGGGAGAGCCTTGTAAAAAGAGAGAGAGGATTGTGTCCGTCCATTCATGCGTGTGGATGTGGATGCCGAGCCGGGGAGCCAGCAGTAATTTGTGGCTGTCACAGGGAGATAATAAGACTTGTGTCTTCCCTTCAAATAAAAAGGTGGAGATCCTCCTCTTAAAACACTATCCGCTCTGTCTTATGTTTCCTCCAGGGCCCCTGCAGGTATGGATGGATGGATGGGTGGATGGATGGATGGATGGATGGATGAATGGATGGACAGAGGGATGAGCGGAAAATGTCCATCATGTTGTTAGCCACGGCAAATAACTATGATTATCCAAAAATGTTCCTGTTGGGCTGAATTTGTGTTTGACGATAACAGGCCATTCAATTTCCCTGACTGCGTAAACTGTATGAAGCACATGGCAGAGATTGAGAATGGGAACACTTCTGTAACTTTGTGTTAAAAAATAGAAGTCAATTGAATACAGTAAATAAGTGTGATATTGGCAATGAAGAAAACTAAATATCAACTTTTTGTCGTAAATGCTTTTCACACTAAAAGTACCTCCTATGTATAAATCCTGTATCGGTTTGATATGAGTTCTCCTCAGGCTAGACTCATCAATATTGAGAATTTTATTTTTTTTAAACATCAGTCTCTTCTACAATTGATTGACATGATACAGTTGGTGTTGTGGCTTAGAACAGGTGTAGGTCTATTTTTCCAAAGCGACTTGCCACCGGCACAGCTTTTCCAACATTTCCAGTAACAGTTAAATCCAGAGCGTTTCACTTAACCCGATGAATCACTTTATATAAATATGTTGGACAGTTTCTGTGTGTTCCACAGCGTTTCATGGTTTCTTTTCATTAATACAAATTTTTCAAAAACTGTTTTTTTTTAATTCACCTCCATAATGTTGACATTGAAATGGCGGAGTAATATTTTAAGTGATGAGTATGGTGTGCTCAAATGTGCTCTGGGTGTGCTGTCGTGCGGATTTGAGCATGTTCTAAATGTGTAGTTGACCAATCGGATTGCTTGGTAGGATCTACTTGTTGTATAATGCATGGTAGACTCTGCCACCAGGGAATGAATGTGTGTGTGTGAATGGGTGAATGCTGGCTTGTGCTGTGAAGCACTTTCAGTTATTGCTAAGACTAGAAAAGCACTATGTACATACAGTCCATTTACCATTTCCTAAGTCTAGTACCTGGTTGGTGGGGCTGATGGGACTTAATAAAAGTGCCTGATTAAGGAAGATTAAGTATTGATTGTAGAACTGCTCATCACTTCACTGATAGGATGATCTAAACATAAAACGATTAGAACTTTAATCTAGTCTACATCCACTACCTTCCACTTCCGGGGTTGGTCTGTTGCTGCCGTATGTCCTTCTTTTTCGGCCGGATATCTGTTACGTCACGCTTTCTTTGCGTTGGAATTTCAAACTTCGATTTATTCATGAGGACTATGGTTAACTGCTCCTCAGATCTCTGCAGGGCAAATCCAGACAGCTAGCTAGACTATCTGTTAGGGGTGGGAATCACCAGAGGCCTCACGATACGATATCATCACGATACTTATGTCACGATACAATATTATTGCGATTTTAAAGATATTGCAATATTCTGCGATATATTGCAATTTATTACCTTTATTCCAACTTCAAATTTTTCCCAATTTCAAATTATGTACCCAAAAGAAAACTTTGTCAACCTCTATTTTGTATAAAAATATACATTTCTCTGTTTGTTCATCTCACTTTACTTTTATTGCTGCAAAATGGGATTGCTGGGGAAAGCTGACAAACTGACCAACACATATATAATAATAGATCAATACTTGGCGTCTGTGTATCGATACAGTATTGTCACGGAAAATATTGCGATACTATGCTGCATCGTTTTTTTCCCCCCACCCCTACTATCTGTCCAATCTGAGTTTTCTGTTGCACGACTAAAACAACCTTTGAACGTACACACGTTCCACCAAAACAAGTTACTTCCCGAGACTATTTTGCAGCGGCACCGGGGTCTCCAATCAATGACGATTGTGACTGGTTAAAAGACCAATAAACCAAGACCAATAAACCAGAGCACGTTTTTCTCCCCTCCCGAAATGCTGCGTGGACTAACCAGACCCTCCTCCGAAGCGCTGTGGAGGAAGGTCTGGCAATGCAAGACTAGTTTTGATCAAGCTGTGTCCATTTGTTAGTAACATTTCTTGGAAAGTTGCACGCAGATTAGGATCAACTCTGATTGATACGTCCTTTTATTGTGATTCTGATGCTGTTGGATGGTTCAATATCAAGCATTTTGGTCAGTTACTGATCATGAGGCATTCTCATGTTATTTATATATAATAATACAATAGAATAAAACAAGAAGAGAAACCGCAGCTCTGCAAGTGTAAGAACAGGGTAGTGGTGGTCTGGTCTGAATGTCGTTTTAACGTTAAGAAAACTTTTTAAAAAGAACCACCGAATATTGTTCTGACCTCATGTTGGAATACATGCGTCAGCCCAACAAGTTGGTTTACTTCTGCTGTACAAGCAAGTCATTCATTCTCTGTGGAGGCCTCCCTGTCTCCACAGTAGATCCAGCATGTGTGGAATCTCCAGCCAGAACGGTGATTAATTGTGAAATCTGTCTTGAACAACACAAAGCCAAGTCACAGCACTCGTCACGCGCTCAGCTTACCTAAGACTCGCTGCTGTCAACACCCTGTGATATGATCTATACAGAGGATAAACTTTCCCTGTTTGGGGCATACACACACATAAAAGATAACCAGCGGCAGGCGCTCTCGCTGATGGGTGTCAAAAACAGGTGAACAGCCACCTGCCTTGTGCACTTTACGCACTCGTAGCTATTAGTTCCTTCATGCTGTGTTATCAGAAGACTTAGGGGAAGAGTTTTTAAAAGTGTGTATATGTTGTGGAGCCTCATATAACCATAATATAACCACAGACTTTCATTTTATACATTTTTTTCTATGCATAGGTGAAGATTTGTTACCATTTCTGGCTAAAGGAATATAGATATTTAACATGGAATAATATAGAAATGTAAAGGATGTTTAGAGATCATAGCGATGAGCGTGAAACATGTAGTTGTTGTAGTTTATGTAATTTACTTCTGGATTATTGAAATGCAACTTAAGTTTGCACATGCAACAACAAACATGCATTAAAGTGGTGCAGAAGAACATCTACATTGTTTCTTTAAAGGCACACACACACACACACACACCCTTTATGGGTCTCAAGTTAATGGCAGAATACTGTCAATAAAATGGACTATAATTAAGCTTTAAATAAGTTAAAGGTCCTGTATTGTAAAAGAGTGAGATTTTCATTTCTTTTTTGATCAGAAAAGCAGGTTCGAGTTGCTCTATAAGTACTGTGAACGTATCAATCCACAGAGAAATGCACACAGCCCGTATTCAGAAACTGTGCCTTTAAACAAGCTGTCAGAACTTAAGTACGGTTGTGATGTCACAACTATACTATATAGGGGTAGAAAGTACTGCTACAGTGCCGTTGCAGTCGTTCCCCGGCTGCAATGGCGGTGCAGAGACTCTGAGAGCTCAGATGTGGAAGACGGGCAAAATGCTAAAATTGTAATTTGTAATCCTGGACCTAGGCCCTGTTGTTGTTTTCAGAGGCCCAAAGTTTCAAGCAAGTTAGTTTGGGCTCATTAATTCTGCTTTCATTACAGGTTTAACTACCAGAAGCTGTAAGTAAAAAGCACACCATCACTTCCATTATATCTGTGGCAGGAAGGAACCTTGGTCAGTTAACATCAGATTTTTCTCCAATGGTCGATATCGGCAAACTGAACCCAAGTCTATACACGTTCAAACACACAAACACAACATATGATTGCTTTTGCCTGCAGGAGCTGCAGGTAATTCATGGGAGATTGGTGACGGTGTTGCTCTCAGATGTGCACTGTTGTGTGGAGAGAGTGTATACATGGGAACCAATGGGGGAAACTGTGTGTGTGTGTGTGTGTGTGTGTGTACGGCAGGTGGTGTGGGTCATCTGCAGACGCCCCAACCTCACCTTATCTGCAGCGAGGTGGGCTGTGTTCGCAGAGATTAAACACATTTCGAAGCGACGCTAACTGCCGGGGCCTAAAGAAACGCAGGCAGAGGGAGAGCCAGTGTAGCTGCAGCCAGTGTTGTTGTTAGCTGAGGAGAAAATCCTTGTTCCCAACACTGATAAGGACATAAAGTGTTTCTGTCCCCAAGGGGGCAGGAGGCAGATTCAGCCTCTGTAGATCTACTGTAATGAATATCAATGGCAGGGAATGGTGCTGCTCCCGTCCCTTTGGGCCTCTAGTTGCTTCTCCCCTCTCTTCTGCTGTCAGAATTGCGACAGGGACACTATGCATGAAAATGCGAGGCTTAATATATGGTAATGCTATGTAAACACGGGCTGATCTGAGAGGGAGGTTTGGAGGGAGAATAGATCGACGGGCGTCCGCGCTCAAAGCCGAGTCGGGTAGTGTATCTCCGAGACCAACAGTAGCCTCTGAGCACATTTATCTGGAAATGAATATGATACACTAAACAGGAAGAAGGGAGGGAAGGGCCCTGGGGTGAGGGAGGAGGTGGGGTGGGGGGTTACTGCAAACTCAGCACCAACACCCCTCTTAGCTTCCTACTTCCTCACTTCTTCTTTAGCAAGACATTTCATTCTCCCTCCTCCTCCCTTACCTGAGCCGAACGGGGTTTATTCAAATTGGCATCCTCCGGGCCGAGAGGTTACCTGAGCCCCCGGGGGGTGGGGGGGAAAAAAAATGAGTGGCCACGATGGCAGGCATTTCTGCCACACACACACTGGCCAAGGGTTCGGTTACTGCTCTAAACAGCCTGTCTGGTAGCGCCAGGGGAGGCGGGGGAGTCAGACATGGAAGTATTGTCTGTAAAGCGGTGTGGGTTTCCCAACTTGTCTGACAGCCCGATGCGCGAGCAACGCCGCATTCCTGCGCAGAAAGGCCCGAGACGAGCCACCTCATCGTCTGCCACCATTCATCAAGTTAAAAATAACCGTTTCATTCAGCAGGTCATTCTGTTTTGATTTTACACATAACCAGAGAGGGACAGAAAGAGGGGGACAGTGACAGAGGAGGAAAAGAGCTAGAAGAGAAAAAGGAGTGCAGATATGTGTGTGTGTGTGTGTGTGTGTGTGTGTGTGTGTGTGTGTGTGAGATGCCATAGCCTGAGGCAGCGAGGTGGGATTTGTAAGCCCTTTGTAAGTAACAGGCACCACTCTTAGCAGGCTGAAGGTATGTTTTTGTGTGAGTAATCCGTGATGGATGTTTTAATTGAAAGCACAAGGCTTTTAGGGCTGTTTTCAGAGACCGCAGCCAACATCTGACACCTCCACTCAGACCACCTCCCTCCACACACACCCTCCAACCCTCCTAAACCCCGCCCCTCTGTACAGTCAGACAGCCGTACGTGGCCCATGTCACACTCTTAGTACACCGGCTACAATGAGAATACAGGGAGCACCAAATTAGTCACGACACCTCTTTAACATGGCACGGTGATGGAATTTATGGAGGCGCTCAAGAGTGTTTACAAAGTTTAACCAATAGTAGTTTCCAGGGTATATAGTTTAATGCAAGACATTCATTGATGAATTAAAAGTAAAAAAAAAAATACATTTAAATTCAATAAAAGTTTTTACAATAAAAGCATGAAAAAAGGATTTGAAAAACTAAAATTAACAATAAAACAAATACAAAATATGATAAACATAAAAATTAAAAGTAGTAAAAAATACCATAAAATATTTAAATTGATAAATGTATGAAAAGTAAGTTAATAAGCGTTTCCCCGAAAAGAATTTGTTTGAAGGATGGAGAAACTTCTGAAATTCTATTTTGCTGTTATTTAAAAACCTTGTATCTTCATAAATTAAATGTTACAACAGGGGTGTCAAACTCAGTTTAACAAAGGGCCACACTGGAAAATAAGAATCACATCAAGGGCCAGACATTTAGTTTATTCACATGCTTTAATTTCATCAAAAAAGTCAAACATCTTTGACTGTATTATTGCATTGTCTCATATAGCCTTCTCACTTACAGTTTGGTCAACATAAAGACCCCAAAAAGTCAGCAATAAAGTAACTTAGCCATCGAAGAAAAAAGCAACAAAAAAGGTCGAAAAAAGCGACCAAAACATTGCAAGGGGCCGGATTTTGCCCGCAGACCTTGAGTTTTGACGCATGTGTGTTACAGGAACCAAGTGAAACCTCCCTAATTTCAGCTGGGTGACCCTTTCCAAATGGGTCTGGGAGTTTTCTGAGCACGGGTAAGGGTTTCAAAGAAAAAAGTTCCAACTCATGGAGCAACATTATTGTTTAGCTCATGTGAGACATCACCAAATTTGGAGATATAAGGGTTTCACCATTGTAGAAGAAGTATATAGATTACATACAAATTCAAGCAAATCACACCATCACCAACATATCTCCAACATGCTACGAGGTGTGTTCAGGTGCATTCTTGGCGTATTGCTATCTTGAGGCAGCGGGAAGTGATCGCGACATTGACCCACAAAAACCTGGTCTAATGTCACCAACGCAGCATTTCATTGTTATTCCAACGGCGCATTAGTAAAATGCGCCTAGGCTCGGCGCACAGCGCGCACACACTATGCTTGTTACATGCAGCAGTACACAAACATGCAAACGATTAAAAATAAAAGTATTACAATGTGAAATAGTATTATGATATAATTAGTTTCTTCTCTCTTTCCTGCTTAGCAAATCCGCCATCATAATAGCAATGTGCCAAGGTCCAAATGCGCCTGGCTTTTAAAGGGAATGGGAGATGACTCTCTAATTGGTTTATTGCATGTTACGCCCAAAACACACCTATGATTAATGAAGACACTAAGTACAACCCTTTTGAACCATTACGCCCGGCGCACAGACCCTTTTTTTCCGCCGTTAAACTAGCAAAAGTGGATTTGGACACGCCTGCGCCAGGCGCTTCACGCTGTGCGCTTAGATCGTTAAAATAGGGCCCAGTGTGTGCTTACCTGTGCGGTCATGCTGATAGAGAGTAGAAGAGTTGATCCAGCAGAGGCTGTGAAGCCGCAGGGCGGATGAATAATTCCTACAGTAGCCCGGGTGGGGCCGGGGCCTGAAGGGGGGGGGGGGACCATAAATTTACAACATGACGAGCCAGGTTTAGAAGGGATTGACCTGGCTTGACCTGAAGAGGTGGGACCTGAGGCTTGTCTGGACTACCGTTACGTACAACCTCCGCCCCCCTCCCCCACAAACCTTCACCCGCCGACTGCACCTCACCCAAAACGTCTGCATCCCCGTCCTGCATACTAAAGATCCTCCAAAATAAAAAGGTGCAGCTCCCGTTTAGAGAGAGCGCTCTCGACAGTGAGTAAATGGGAGCAAGCTGTTGGAGAGGGAAGAGAGTCGGGGGGGGTAAACTTCACAGGGATTTTTTCTTTCTCCCTCCTGTCACTAGTCGCCAATTTACCCCCCAACGCATTTGGAATCAAAACTTAATTAAAATTTTGAATAAATAAAAACAACGGGAAAAAATAAAAAACATGGAAGTTATTGAATTCTGAACCCTTTGATAGATTTATCCCCCCCAACCCCAGAATAATGCAAAATAAGATTTAATAACACCTTTCATATGGAGAGTACAAAGCCGGCTATTTGCATTAAAGTGTAAATCGGAGTCAGGGAAAGGCAGTGTGCCTCTAAGCTTATTGATGTTCAGTTCTGAGCAGCCGGGCGCCATTGTTTCATGCCGAAGCTTGACGGATGTCAAGGTGATTATAGTTTAGATCACCCGTAAGAAGACAACGTTTTTGAAATGGTAAAATACAGACAGGCAACACAAAAGCCTTCAAATGTTTGTTTTACTGGGAGGGGAAGAATGGAGAGAATGAAAAACTCCCACTGAGTTCCAGTGTTCGCTCATAATTCTCACAGAGGATGGATAACTCCACCGCTGTTCAAACAATCTGACAATTTGTTGAATTTCTTCTGACGGGCACAAAGTCCTTCTGCGAAAACCATTACTGAATGGCATGACAGTGAGCGCGAAAGGTACAAGGGATTGGTGCATGAGCCCTATCTGTCCCCCCTTCACCTCTGTTTGAAAGTAAGCCATCAGGCAAAGAGCTGGAAAAAGTTTACACTTTGCCAGCGACGAGGTAAAAAGAGAAGACACAGAGATCCTCTGTGGAGGTGAAGCATAATTAATAAAAAAGAAAAGGTGTTTTACAGCCTTTAATCAACACGATAGCTTGAAGACGGGAAAGAGAGAGGGTGGGGGGGGAGGCGACACGCAGCAAAGGGCCGCAGGTCGGATTGGAACCCTGGCCCCTGCCGAGGACTGAGCCCCAAATCTTCCCTCCCCCTCCCTTCGGTTCTGCTTTCTCTTTCTCCCTTTGCTTCTTTTCACCACGCTCCTGAAACTGACCACTAGAAGTAATATCTCCTGTTTTGTAATTGTTTTAACTTTTCATATTAAAGTTATTCAGTTTAATCACTATTTATATGCTTTTGTACATTTGATTTCTCATGGTGAATAGCTGATATACTGTTTTAAAGCCTTTTTCCATGTGGCAAGATATAACAATATGGTGGGGAAATGCGGAATTCCTTTATTTTGAAAATTCTTGTGGGGCCCTAAAAGTATATTGTGTCAAAAAATACTATTCAACCTATAAAATGCCCCAACATGTTAGTTCTTTCCCCCGTTTTGCTGAAATCATCAAATTCCCAGAAAGAATACCAGGGATATGACCTCCGAGTGCTCAGTGGCAGCTGCCCCTGACTTCATGCTGTCAGCCTGACTTCTCCCAGCTGGGTTCATACAGTGGTGAGAGTGTGTAGCCTGAGGCTTGAGGTGAGGTGTGCTGTGCTGTTCTGTGCTGGGACACAGCAGGCTAATAGCTGACCTCCCCCTGTCTAATTACTCCTTATCTGACTGCTGATAGAACCGCTAATTGAGGCAGACACACCCCGCCTCCACAGGTGTGTGTGTGAGCTGCATGGAGCATATCTGAGTACATGTTGCTCTAGTCTATATCCACGACGTTCCACTTCCGGGATTGCTCCGTTGCCGCCGGAAATTCCGCCGGATGTCCCTCTTTTCGGCTGGACATCCGTTACCTTCCGCTTTCTTTGTGTTGGCATTTTAAACTCCGGTGGATTTCTGAGGACTATGGTTAACTGCTCCTCAGATCTCTGCAGGGTAAATCCAGACAGCTAGCTAGACTATCTGTCCAATCTGAGTTTTCTGTTGCACGACTAAAAACAACTTTTGAACGTACACGTTCCACCAAAACAAGTTTCTTCCCGAGGCTATTTTGCAGCGGCGCCGTGGCTCCGTGCAGCGCTCAGCACGGCCCATGACGATTGGGATTGGTTTAAAGAAATGCCAATAAACCGGAGCTAGTTTTTCTCCCATCCCTGAATGCTGTGTGTACTAGCCAGACCCTCCTCCGCAGCGCTGTGGAAGAAAGTCTGGCAAAGCGAGACTTTTTTTTTTCCCCAACCATTTTCCTATGTTTTTTTGTGTCTAAGTGGCTGATGGTAACAACAGTCTTTGAAAGTGGTCCGGTCTTTAGCGAGAACGCTGTGACCAGCAGCCGCGAACCGGGCTGCAATGTGACCCTATGGGGCAAATGTTCATCGTCAATTTCATCCACTTAAAATGCAGCAGAGCAGATTTGATAAAATGACAATTTCGCGGAATGTTTTTCCGTTTTAAAAAAAGGATCTCATTTTTTAACAGAAAGGTCGACCTGCTTGGAATAATGTTGTCAGACACTTGCAATACAATACAATAATCTGAGCCTGTCAGAGGCAAAACAAGCACTTTTGTGGACATAAATTGAAGGTGTGCTATTGCCCAATAACTCACATTGTAGCTTGTTTTGCTGACTGCTGATTTCAGCGATCTCGCTTAACACTGGACCAATGTCAAAGATTGTTGTTCCCATCAGTCACTTAGCAACAAAAACATAGGCAAACAGGGTCCAGGTTGAATAAAACAGACACAGTTACCCTTTAAAGCAGTTTGACAAAGTGTTATAGTACTGTACACAGTTGAGGGGTTTGAAATTAGAATACAAGGTTCTGCACTAAGATGTTTGTTTATTAGGTCCACCTAGCTAAGATTAATAGTCTAATGCTACAGCTTTGGGGGCTGGAGTTTGTGGTGATGTTGAATTGTACCACATAAGTGTTTCTAGTTATCCTAGCCTCATTATTATGAAATACATAAACTGGCATCTGGGTGCATGTCCAGCTTTGTAATAGTAATAAATGCTAATAAATGAAAACTGCATGTTGCGCAATACACAAGTTTATAGCACAATGCACTGGTTCGTAACATTTTTTATTTCTTCCCATTGGGTGCAACTTTTTGTAGCGACCTTTGAGATTGAAAAACAAATCTTCCACAATAAAACCCCAACAGTGCAGTGACATGTATAAATGCTCAATGACAACCGGGACATTTTTGATTTTTCAATGTGAAAAAGTTGTATTGAGGTGTTTTGGAGCTCCATGTGTATTTTAGTGGAAATCCACCTTTTCCTCAGTGAGACAGCCACTTACTGGATATTGTCCTGGGCGTGTTTTTAGTAGACAGTGTGACAGTAAAACATGTTGGTGCTGTCTTTATATTTTGGTCACAATCACATCTGAGAGTAAATATCAAAGTTACATATCATTGGAAAATAGACTAATCTGTTAACATCTGGATGACTGCAGTTGTAAAAATGTTTCCTCACTGCAAACGCAACAAAAAAAAGACTCACTCATGTCTAGCTTCTTTACGTGTTCTTGAAAAAAATCTTGCAAGAGACATAAACTTGCAGCAGCAAAAGATTATTATTACGCGTAGCACCATGTATACTAGCACAATACGTAGCTACTCCTTAAGCATGTTGCCATTGAAATTTTGGCACATAATATACACTGAAAAGTGTTTGCTGTAGTCTTCGTACTGCTACAAATTTGTAATTTTATCTCATTAATAAAGTTTCAGCTAGTGCTATTTCCCGACCTTAGTTTGACTTTAGGGGTTAAGATTTAGTTTAATTTTGTAATGGTTATAGTTCAATTTTGACTGTAAAAAATATCAGACAAGTGCAAATTTCCCATGACAGCAGGCTGACATTTGGCATGCAGCGGTTATATCTACCTCATTAGTGATGAGTACAACCTGTAGATTTACTACAGCTGTGGTGTGTGTGTGTGTGTGTGTGTGTGTGTGTGTGTGTGTGTGTGTGTGTGTGTGTGTGTGTGTGTGTGTGTGTGTGTGTGTGTGTGTGTGTGTGTGTGTGTGTGTGTGTGTGTTGATGAGGATGTTGAACTATGTAACCATGTAGGCACTAGACCAGTTTCAGTGTTGCACACTCATCTGACCTGCTGTCACACACACACACACACACACACACACACACACACACACACACACACACACACACACACACACACACACACACACACACACACACAAATATACACAGCACATGCCTGCACATTGATGTTTCCTCCATTTCCTCATAGATTATCATTTCTCTGCAGGAGAGTGGGAGCACTTTGTCAATTCACCACAGCCCTAAAGAAGAAAATAAAGCCCCAAAACGATCAATTTTCACTACAGAGATTTTCATATTTCCCCCCCTTTTTTTCCCATGAAAGGGGATGGAGAAGAGATGGAAGTAGCTGAAGCGAAAGGGACTGAGAGGAGAGATGTGAGTGTGGGTAAAGGCAGGCAAATAGGTAAAGCGAGGGAGGAAGGTGGGAGCGAGGAGGAAGAGGAGGAGGGGGAGGTCAGGTTAGGGGTCACGTGTGCGAACGAGATAAGACCTCCTCATTCCATTTTGACTGACAGGCCGGGGGAGGGCTCAGCAAAGCCCCCAGAGACACACACCTCCCTCCATCACTCTCCTCTGCCGCTATCACACTTTCTCTAGGCCATCACTCTCTCTGTCTCTCTCTCCGCCTCTATCATACTCTCCATCATCCCCTCCATCGTCTCCTTCTTCCTCCGTCATCCGCTTCCAAATACGCGTTCAACTTTTATCAAGTATTTCTTTCTTCTTTTTAAATCTATCCTCAACTCTTAGTTTTCTGTTCCGTATTCCCATCTTTCTGCAGGATCCCTCCTCTTGTCTTTCTGTCTGAGTTTTTCTTTGCACAAGGAATTTCTTATGTTTCTTCGTGGTTATCTATCAAGCGTGCAGAAGATGTGTCGCACGTCACCCCTGCAGTCCACAATCATGTAGCTTTGGCTGGTTTGTGTTGCGTTCACTGGCCTTAATAGGGCAATTCTGGTGTATTACAACGACTCTCAGTGTTTACTCCGCTTCAACAAGTAGCACAAAGTGATCTGTTTATCCAGTTCATCTTCTGTAGACCGCTGATATCAGGTAAAACCGCATGTTGAGCCCACTAAATCACTCGGTGTGGCGCACACACAAAAAAAATGTACAGTAGTCAGAATTCAAAGTTGAACTGAACTCAGTCTGTAAGCTGTTATGGATGTTTACAATGAACAGTGTGTATAGTTCTTTTACTGTTCACCTTTATTTCATCTTCAGTTAGAGTTAATTGAGTTTTTTTAAAAGCTCAGGTTTCTGTTTTTAGCAGTTTGCCTCCTTCCCTGACCTCATTTATTAACTTTGTGTTGTACAGTGTTATCATTACTGATGGAAAACTTAAGGCCAAAACTTGAAAATGACAAGCAGGTTGTATGAAACAGAATAGTTTCCTTTTTGAATAGTTTTCAAAATGAATGTTTGCAGTTTCCAAGGCCTTCCCCAATATTTTAAATTGGTTTATAATGCACTTTCCACTTAAGTTTCTTAAAATATTGAATCTATGACAATATTACATAAGCTTTACATCCAATGTTATAACACTATACATACTCTATATATGCTAAGTGATATAGTTAAACCCAAAATGCCATGTTTTTTATGATCTGCACCATTACATACAGTACAACAAACGGGGAGATACTAGTATATGTTTTGTGCATCCTTTTATACACATTTTCCCGACATTTTTTTTTTTTTTTTTTTGGTGTCTTGTCAACGATAAAAGAATAAACAGAATAATACATGACATTTAAAAAATGTCCCTAAATGTCTACAAACCAATGGAGTTTGTGTGCAGAAGCTTTATTCTTCTTTGAATAGTTTATCCTTTGGCTTCAACACAAAGTAGTTCCACATATCTAATACAACCAGTACATGTTTGTTTTACCCAGTAATAGGCAAGTAAAGCTATAGCATCTTTCTTTCTTGATATTATTAATCATTACCCCATAAGCAGTGGCCTGTAGTTTAAAGAATTAGACGTTTTTGGTTATGTATGAATATTAAAGAGAATGATTGTTGATGATTATTACTGTCATAGGAAATGAGGCTTTCCATGTGTTTAACGATGGCGGCTGCATAGTAGAAGCTCTCTCTCTCTCAGGTTATGATCGGTTACTAACAACAACAACTTGACCCTTGAACCCTCAATAAGTCACTCATGCCCTCAAGGTGCCTTTTTTTTCTTGCCAAAGCAAGACAGACAGCAAACGCAGGAAAAGAAAGATGCAAACAAAAGCACGAGCATTGTTCCAGCGTGCATTATCTTCATTCCTTAGCACCAAACAAAGCATGACAATGCGCGGCAACAACAGGAGCCTTTATGGAAAGCGGCAGAATAGAGTTGAGGCCGTTGTGAGAAGAGGCAGAGGAGACGAGACAATGCAGGATGAGAAGGACGATCTTCATTGTGGCGTCTTTTCTCATTCTGCCATGAAAGACACCGGCGAGTAGGACTCAGGGCCGCTGCCAGCTGCAGAACAATCGCACCCCATACGCAACAACCACGCCGCCCATCCAAGCACATTAGCAGAGCATTGTCGAAGCCGTAGCTCTCCATATTCGTCTGCACTCCTCCAAATGGCTGTTTTCGGCTCTCGGATGCAATCACAACATCTCCTGCTATCAAAACAAAAAAATCTCACATTTACATAACTCTTACATTCACACGCCCGCATGTGTATTTTGCACCTTCTTAAGGCGTCTTTAAATTTTTGATTCCTTAAAAGGATCTTTTTAAAATAGACCTTAATCAGGGTAGATTAGATGCCATTGCCGATGTTATTGATGGAACTGGCATTTAGAGGTTTTTTCTTGGCTCAATCACACCAGGAAGACACATGCTGAATAAAGGGAGAGTATAATCTATGCATCGCTGGTTCCACGGGATTATGGCGAAAAAGAGAGACTGAGGGGAGAGTGGAGGGGTGGGAAGCAATGGTGAGTAAGGGAGAGTGACGGAGAGAGAGAGAGAAGGCGATGGATGTCAGGTTCTTCTCTTCATATAAAACACCAGACGCAGCAGAGGAGGGGATTGGATTCACTTTTTAAAATGTCACCCAACATCTGTTTCATATTTATGATGGTGGCGCTGCCTCTCCGATGCCCCCTTCAACACTCTGGCGATTCTATCTCTGCCTCGGATTACCCCCACTACCCACCAATGCATAATTTATAAGGCTAATCTTTCACCAAAAGACTGCAGACAGAGAGAGAGAGAGAGAGAGAGGAGAGGGAGTGTGAGAGAGGAGAAGAAGAAAAAAAAAATGGATTATAAAGAGAAAAAAAAACTGCCACAGATTTTTTGCTGATATGTGAAACGAATGGCTGATTTTTGGAGACGATACCTTAAGTATCTCATGTAGTCATTAACAGGATTAAGTGAGTGGGCTTCTGATAAGGTAGGAAAACAATTCAGGATTCGGCACATCTTGTCCTCTTTAACCCAAACAGAGACATATCAGTGTATGTGGCCCATGTTTTTCTTTCTTCTGTAATTCGTGATGCCTTCAGATGCCGCGGATAAGCTTCGGATATCATTAATATCACTAACGATAACGTTATAGCCCTCGCCTCTGTCATGGGTGTATCACGCACCATGCTGTGAGGGCATCATTTCTCCAGATTGGGGTAGAGGAAGCGGCCTTTTGCCCTTCCTTTGTTCTCGCTAGGTATGACTGTTGCCTTTTTACAGCCAAGACCACAACAGAAAACCTCCGACGCCTCCATCTCGAACCAGGTGAAAAACAGGTTTCTGGTTCTCCTCTGTCCTTTCCATCCGCCACATCTGACATGACAGTTTCTTTCCCCTTTCTCCCTCCTCGCTCACCCCCACTCCCTTCCCCTTGCTTGCTCCCTCCCTCCCTCCCTCCCTCCCTCCCTCCCCCCCTTTCTCGTCAGCTTTATTATGAAAAGTACACAGTTTCGATAGAGTGCCCTTCTGACATTTTCGACTTATTAGCTAGTTTTCGTACCGTCTTCAATCAACCTCCTTAATCCTCATAGGGAGAAGCGCTTTTAATTCACTGATGGACCGATAAGGGGAGCATAGTGCCGGAGAAGCAGCTGCAACGCTAGCAAAGCAGGCCTCGGATGAGGAGGGAAGGAAAAAAAGAAAAAGAAAACGAACAGACGGGGGGGGGGGGAAAAACGATTTACACGTAGATGAATCGTGCTTACAAGATGGAACCCTGGGCATTAGGAGCGGATCTGAATTTCCTATCTGTCATTTTTTTTTTTCACCCTCCCTCCCTCCATCCCCCAGCCACCGCATTGGTTCAGTGTTTTTTTTTCCCTCCCTCTCTCTTCCCTCCTTCTTCTCCGCCATTACCCTTGCTGATTGCAATCTTTAAGCGCCATTGGGCCCACTGCTTCTGCAGTTTTTAATCTGTCTTTAATCCCATAGATTTTAAATATTCCCCAGCTCCCGGAGACTGGAGGCAATTAACTGCCCTTCTGATGCTCTCCTTATCAGTTGCCTCCTTGTATCTCTCTGAAGCAGCCTCAAGACACTGCCAGAGCTGACAAATAATACCGCCATTTACCGCCGAGCATCCTCGGGGACTGGAAAAGGGAGCGCGTGGCACAGCCACCGCCGCATTCTAAACAGGTATTTGGTAAACATATCATACAGAAGGAGAGAGAGGAGGAAATATACTACAACAACACTCCCAAAAGCAATGTATGTTTGTTTAGCTGCCGTCGTGCGAGTGTGTATGTGTGTTCTCCCTCACACGGAAGACAAAAGATTGTCCTCCAGCCCTGTGCCGATGTGAGGAGGAGGTGCTGTATGGGATGCATGGCCTGCTGTGGTGATACTAATACATACAGCCTGCTCTCTGGTAGCCTTCTACGGCGTTCATGCTGAGAGAAAATGAAATGAATACCACCATGTTTCAGACACATGGCTCTCTGACTCCACTAGTTTTATTTTTACCCTTCTGTTTTTTTGTTGTTTCCTTTGACGCAGAGTTGTGGTGAAGTACAGGAAGACATTGATGGCGTAGTCCAGTTTAGGGAGCTAGAGAGAGTGGCAACAGCTCTGTATTGAAAAAAAGGAAAGAAAGAAGCATGCACATGAGAGACAGATGCCAAGACATCTGCATGGCTTTTATCGATAACTCTTTCCTGTGTCACGCACAATAGCTCAAGCATCATTTAGGGACCCGCAGTTCTGAACTGATGAGAGAAAGAAGGTCAGAGGACGAGTACAGTATATCAGACACAGATGCCCGACATGATTTGCTTTAGCCTTTCATTTACTGTAGAAGTATGACATGCTTGATTACTAATTAGTCAAGTAAAGTTTAGAGAATGAAAGCTGCAACGAGCTCGTAGCGGAAAAAAATAAAGGGAAGGATAAGAAAAGAATGAGCTGACAGAGGGAAAGAAAGAGGCAATGTCCTTGTGCACAGTAAAGCAATTCTTAAGTTCAGAGACCTTTGTTCTTCTCCTAAGACACCACTTAATGTCATCTCACGCCATTAGTTTCTTATTTTATAGATCGTAGTGAGACTTGGGATTTTTTTCGCTCAGTCTTGACCTTTGCCAAACGGCCGGGATTCACACGAGATGGCCTGGGTTTGCCTTTTTTTTCTTTTTTTTTTGCAATCTATCCAATCGCTCCTCTTGATAATGCGTCCTGTGGCAGCGCGATGAATGCAATCACCAGCCCGTGCGCCACAAGCCTGCTAACACCACCACAAGACACCGCGGCTAAGCCAAACCCGGCGGGTGCAGCCAAACCGACAGATAACCATCAGCTAAGAGCTTTGTGACATCATCAGACAGAGACGGCTACTGACTCCATGCCAGGTTAGAGAGCTGCTAATCCAAACCACAGACTACAATAACACAGACATAGACAAAAGCAGGGAATGTGCATCATTACAAACACTCTTAAACTCTTAAGCTCTTTGTTGACCCGAACAACACGATCGCTGTAATAGAGCTTGGACCTTTTTCCGGTCACTGCTCAACCGGCGAGATGAGATCTGATGATCATAACTCTTCCACTGTAATAATCCCAGCCTGTGTTGTCTTAACAAAAATTATGAGTCCACCCATATGTGTTGTCCTGATACTCATAACCAAGTCAAACTAACCCTTCGCTTGACAGCCGCCGGCGTTATCTTCGCTGCTCTAGTGTTGGATTACAGTGCACACAGGCTTCTCACCATTAAAATCACTTTCAATTACTGAGAGGGAAGCAAGATTGGCTAGACAGCAGCTCTGCTAATGGGGACGGTCCTCAAATTATGATTGCAAATGCAGTACATGCGCTGGCACATGTATATAAACAGAGATAATAAAAAAGAATCTCCTCAGACTTTCTGATGCATATTTTGGTTGTGTTTTCATGGGATCTGCCATCTCGGTGCATTTCATTTCTCACGATGGAGCAGGAGTTCAGTTCTTGGTATATGCAGCTGAGGAGGGCATTGGCGTTGCAAAGCCAACAACGCATCATGGGATCATGTTCCCTTGGCCAGTCGGTCCTGCAAATGTGAACCAATCAGCCGCAAGCTCGATCTTCATTTGTTTACCACCATATCTATCTAACAGGATGACCTCTTTCTGGCTATGCCTTCAAATTGGATAAGAGGAACTGACACTATAGCATGTACGGAGCCATGACCACTCTCATTCACTCTTTATTGTGCATATTCTTTAATCCACTCCTACATACTCTGCGCACACTGTGTACACTGCGTCTCCCTCTAGAAGTGTCTATGTGTATATGGATGCATGTTTTATGTGGTTTGGGAGGTTAAGCTGGTGCCCCACTCTAAGCGTGGCCGATACCGATCCAGAGAACCACGGGGTCTGAGGGGGCCGAGGGTCCGCAGCTCAGCCCACAAACGAGGAGGCTGTGCCAGGCACGACGTTGGCCAAGAGTTGGGGGAGGGTGGTGGAAGTGGTGGTGGTGAACGATGGAGGGGCGGTGGCAGCAGAGAGGGAGGGGACGACAACCACTCTCATCCTTTTAAAACCCTGGCACTTGGGTCACACTAGGGGGCCACCCAATTTCACACTCTTCTCCAGCATGGCTCCATTACAGAGAAATAGAAACACAGGAAAACAACTCAAGTAAGCCTGGAAAAAAAGGCTTCAGTGAAAATAGTGTTTTGCAATATTATTTTCGACGCCTTCAAAAGAATTTGCGAGTAAGGTGACTGTGTTTTTATTATTTCTTTTCAAGCCACAGGTCAGAGATTGCATTTTTCAGCCCTACAAAAATAAAACACACTCCAGCACTTTGCCTCAAATCCAATCAAGCTCCGTTATCAGCTCCCTCTCATCAACGAGGGCTGCTGGTGGGGGTGGCGGTGGCGGTGTTAGGGCTATAAGCCGACCCCCCCACCCAACCTACACCCCCCTCACCCCTACACTCACACCATACACACTCCACCCGGATCCACTCACCCCCCCCCGTCTGTCTCCCTATACCCTCCTCCTCTGGTTTCCGTGGCGACTGCTAAGCCCGAAGTTACGGTAAAGCTGGTGTGCTGCTGAGCCCTGGGCAGGATTTGTGACAGAGAAATCACATCAGCCTATGCTGATTAACAATTCCATTCCACCCTGAGATTTATATAAAAAAACTATCTTACATTTGGCTTTTTAATAGGAACGATCGCTATCTCAAATTGAGTCCCTGCAAACTTTAATAAAGGCTACAGGGTTGAGTGGCATTTTGCATGCTGATTTAGGCCCGATTGGCGGCTTTTGATGAGAGGGAGGCTGCTATGTAAAGCGGTGCTCCTAGCGCTTTTCCACATCGCCGGTTCAAATGCGGAAGGATAAGAACATGAAAAAAAATACCACTTCCATCTGCAATCTTCGGATTTCTCTCTGCCTTCCTCCCTCACTCTCACTCACTCTCTTTTTTTTCAGAAAATGATTGACTGTTGAATATGAATAAATGGAATAGAATGAAGCAGGAATAGAGAGACTGAGCGTGGCAGACAGAAGAGAGATGGAGGAGAAGAGACCGAGAGAGGGAACAGGAATAAAAGAAACCCTCTCCTGGACTCTTTTTTTTTTTTTTTTCTGGAGGTGAAAAATAAAATCATAAAGCCAAGGTTTTTATGCTCTCCCATTCTGACATTTGGAGAATGGTATTAGTGTAGAATATTCACAGCGTACAGAAAGGACCACGGGCACAAGAGAGAGCTTGTGTGTGTGTGTGTGTGTGTGTGTGTGTCGCGAGGAAGGGAGGGGGGGGGGCATCAAATAAAAAAAAAAAACATCGCCAGAAACACTTATCCCCTCCCCACCCCTCCGCTCTGGCCCCCACAAATCTACATCGGCATTAAAAAACTATTTATAGTAAGAGTTCAGCTTAATGGGATAATCAGCTCTATTTGTAAAGATATTGGATAATCCCAAATAGTTTATATGGGCATAGAGATTTAAAACATTTTCATTAGATATACTGCATTTCGGGGGCATTTCAGATGTCCCTCAGTTCACTGTATAAGCTGGCCGAGACAAAAGAACCTAGAAGGAGAAATTCCTGGGGCGACGGCCAAACACTGCTTCTGCTGTGACGTGTTTTTTATCCCGACACAAAGGACAGCAGAGGAGATTTCACTGTTAACTTTGTCATCATCAACCTGCTCAGGTTTGTCACACAACACCAACGCTTCCTGTTTTTGAACTGGCATTGCGCAACTCCTGGCAGTGAAAGAAAAGATGTCGTATGTGTTTAGCAGTTGCCGGTGTTGAGCATGTATGCTTTGCCATTTAAAAAAAAAAAGAAAGAAAAGATGAGTAGTGTTTTAATTATGCCTTTTTTTCATCATGTTACATGCAGAGTTTAGTATTACAGAATGTTCACTCTTGCCTTAACCAGAACCACTGTTGAAATAAAAAGAGAGAGGAATAGAGAGAGAGGAGGAATGGGGGAGTTAAGGGGAAGAGGGCCAATGGAAGGCATCCAACAGGATCAGCGAGTAGGGCATGCTGCCAATGCCTGGCGCGCACACACACACACACACACACACACACACACACACACACACACACACACACACACACACAGTTTATTTCTGCCCCGCCTCTCTCCCTCAAGGAATCCCTCATATACCCTGCAGGGTGGACCACATCCACCAGGCATCAGTACCCCACCCCGGCCTATCAGCCAGTAGGAGAGCACTGGTCTTACTGGGATGTAACATACATACCAGTAACATAGCCAGTGTAACTCCAGCACTGGGCCAAGAAGAGTTAATCCCTAGGTGCGGAATTGTAAAGAACACTTTTAATTCTCATAACTATCACACACTTCTATAAGAATAGCCATCCGTCGTCTTGCCAAATATCTGATGAGAGGACTGGCATCAAAGTTGTCTTTGGCGTATAGTTTTGTCAGGTGCTTTACCATGCAGAACAAAAAAAAAAAACACAAAAAATGAGCCAAAAAGTGAGAAAATTCAAACTTGTAGCATCTGTAGCAAGTTTGATGTTAATGACTTAACCTGCCAGTCTCGCAGTAACATTAAGCTTAATCTAAAGCTGGCTTTGTTTTTATTTTACGAAACAGTGAATTCATAACTTCTAACAACCTTATCAATCATCATTAGTAGTCTATTACAATATTAAAAGAAGACCGCTCTACTGCCCCTGAAAGTCTATTTTTAAATATCACTTGAAGCAAGCCAATGCAACTTTGGTTGTCATTGTGAATGTATGCATGTGATATTTCTTCATTTAAAAGTTACAGAGGCTCTCGTAAATTACTTAGCATGCTAAGGCAATAGCTTCTTTGAAAGACCATCCACCACAGAAACTTTCAAAAAAAACTTCCAAAAAGAAAAACATTTTCTTTCTGGTTTGAAACTATGTTATTGAGTGATGTTTTGGAGGTTGCTGACACACCAACATTAGTTAATTTTTATAACTATTTGACACTCAGACACTCAGTGACAGCTGTAAAACTGTTATAGATGTCCAGTTCATGGGTATAAGCTTGTCAGCTTATGCAAAGCTGCGAGCTTATGTATGATAAATACCATTGTTAAAGAGCCAATCAGAGAAATGCACATCGACCATTAAAGGAAGGACTTGTTGATGGCGTAGTAATCTCCTTACAGTTTTCACATACCACCATGACTCTAAACACAAGACCACATGTGTACAAACGGTAACAAACCATGCCCGGCCTCACGATCCATTCAAGATTCATGTACAGTTATCACATACTGACAGCCCTTGTATCAAGAGCACGTTCAATTGATTTGCATTCGGAAAGAAAGAAAAAACCCTGTCATCCCGGTAAAAAAACAACACAAACGTGTTGCTGGGGTGCAAGCTCAACGCCTCCATACCAAATCGAACACAGAGGACTTTAAGATGAGCTTGAAAAAGATGAAATGCTAAGTTGTGACGCCATTCTTTGCATCCTAAGAATGCATCAAACCAAAATCTACCCTGCCAGAGGAACAAAAAGTAACCCGACCTCTCCCCAAATGTGTGTTTCATGTCGTTTTTAGACTCCAATAGAACAGTGGCTAATGAAGCAGTATTGGTCATCAGGGCCTTGGCTTTCTCATCTGTCAAGGGTTAAGTAAAAGCGTTCTTGTGGGTTCACACACACACACACACACACACACAAACACACACACTCATACCCCTCCTTAAACTGGCCCAGGACCCTTTTGGTACCCCCCGCACCTCGCTTACCTTCCCTCCCTGTCCGGTGCTCTCCTCTGGCCCTGATAAGATGCTATCGGTAGCCCTCTAAGCACTTGAGAGGCACTTTAGGAGATCACTGGAGCCATTACCATGAAAAGTAAAAGATACGGGCTATATTGATGCCAGATTAATACTGACCAACATGTTATTGATTTCCGCCCCCCCTCCCTCCTCTCCCCTATCCCCTTTTTTTTTACTCTCCCTTTCTTTTCTTCTTCTCTGGTCTGGAGCTGAGGCGGTGATCTTATTTTCTGATGGAGCAATGTGTTGTGGCCTGGCTTGGGGAAGAGGCCGCCACCCCCTCCTCCTCTTCGTCCTCCTCCTCTTCGTCGGTGCGAGGCCATTATCTACGGTTTCACAGGGCCATCCCTTAAAAGGCGCAGAGCAAAGGCTCGCTGTTATCTGCCGATGTTATTCAATTGTTACAGGACAATCTGGGCCATTAGCCGGCTGTGTTAAATAATGCATCCGCTTTTAAAGGGGACCCTTATCTCTTCTATGCGTGTGTGTTTTTTAACATTATTAGTATAGGAGTGTAATGAAAGGTCCCTGCCTGATGGGCGCTGATATGCCTCCAAGGTCTCTCTATGAAGACTCGCAACAACAACAATGCATAAACAAACAGTGACCTTTTTAATGAAGCCTGGTTTTATCTCGTTTTTATTAAAATGGATAACAAGAAGCGGAAACTGCTTCAGACGAGATAAAAATGCATTTAAATGCACTCGTCAAAAGGCGCAGACAATCGATCACAATGCGTATATACAGCCGCTTGGGAGGGGGAAAAAAAGCACAGCACATATGGGCCAGTGTGTGCTGCTATGAGACACAAAAGGGAGGAAGAGATCGAAAGCGTAGGAATGGAGGGAAAAGACAGAAGAGGTGAAGAATGAGAGGGATGGGTAACCTTTGAGAGAAAACCAAATGAAGAAGAGGAGATGGCGAAGGGGGAAAGGGAGGATGTAAAGGATGAGTACAGAGAGAGGGAAAGGATGGAGGATGGGATGGGGATGGTGGCAGGAGAGCGATAACCGCAATGTCTTCAGTCACAGATTTACACAGGCCATTGCACTCCCATTCTCCCTGCCTCTTATCAGTGGAATTATTGAGCAGTGTGGCATACCATTAAAAATTCTGCTTAGATTTCACAAAAATCAAATTGCGCAAGGTAATGAACGCAGCTTTCAAATGGACTCCTCACTGATACCCATTCTCAGCAGTCAGAAATACATCTCAGTCATAATTCGCTATCTTTATTGCACTTCTACACTATGCTGCCAAAGCAGGGGAAAGCTTAATAATCGTTGTTGCCCTTGATGTTAAAGGGATGATTTTGTCGCTATTTCTTTGCAGCTGTTTCTCGCTCTCCCTCCCGCACTCCTCCCATCTTTTTCCGTCTCTCTTTCTCCTATCTCCATCTATCCCCGGCCTCTTTTTTTGTCCTTCCTTTCTCCTCCTCTTTCTTCTTCTATGTTTCCCTTTCTCTGCAGGCCACACTGTCAGCCGAGGTCAGATAGGTCAGCGCAGGGTTTTTTTCTTCTTTTTTTTACTCCCAGAATCCCCTTCTTCCATAGCGCTGTTTGCTGATGACTGAGAGCTATGAAGCAAGGCAAGAAACACATTTCAAGGATGTCAGCACCCTTGTTTGGATTGGCTCGTACTGCTCAAATACACACACAGGCACAGACAAGCGCACAACTTAATTTGTCTTCTTAATTTATGGCTCAGACACAGTAAAATAAAAATGGCTGTATGTAGGCTATAAAAGCAGAGTCTCTTTCTCACAGACGAGACTGTAGTCAAGACTCCGTTGTGTGCAGTCATGAGACTGACAATAGAGTGAGGTAACACTAAAGGAGTGGCAGGGCATGTGGAACCACTTTGTACCTTCCAACAGCTATAAATCTCAGAGTACAGTTGTACTCATAATAGTTCAGCCATTTGACACATAAGACGTTGACATGTGCATGTGCTAAGAAGTCATTAGAATATAAGTTTAAAGAGAAAAGGATAGACTTCTTTTTCTTTTATGTTTCTCTGTGCATAGGGGAGTTGGGGTTGTTTCTTTAACTGAAAAGAGAAGAGCATTTAGAAGATGTGATTGCATGTCAAGTTCAAAAGGTGTGCATTAGCTTTTTAATCCAATAAATCATTGTAAGGGTAAGCTTATTTGCAGTAATTTACCATTCAACGATTGACATCTACTACCTTTTTAGTACCTTTTACTTTGCTCCAAATTTTTTTTTTATTTTGACATAATCCTAAATTGCTGTCAACGAGAGCTCTAATTGACTTTTAAGGCCTGGTCACACTGGCATTTAAAGCGACACAATTTTGTGGGGTGATCAGTTGATTACAATGGAGTTAACGTTATCAGTGGATTTGCTTATGGGGATGAAGTTGGACTACAAACTGCTCCACTAAGGAGGAACGGTTTGCACATAGTTATGAAACAAGAGTCGATGGTAGAAATATGTATTTTAAATAAACTGTGTAAACTTATGGTCCTGTTAGCGACCGAGGTAACAACTTGCTAATTGACAGTTAGCCTGCTGTCTGCTCTGTTGACACCAGAATATCTTCCTTGAGAGCTTCAGTACTAAAAATACAAACTGACAAAATGATCTTTACGACAAGGCTTCATAATTATCCGTGAGGTAGCCATCATGCACAGACAAACATGTTCATAGCAAGTATGTATCCAATACAAGTAGTAACACTGGGGTAAAATCTGGGGTAAAAATGCACCTTTTTAAAACATGCTCTTAATGCATTGACTTGCACTGCATCAGTGAGTAATGCACCTAACTGCATTAGCAAACCATTTTATGGAACTACTTATCGTTCACTGACATTTGAACATGACAGGACATAAACATTGCCAATTTGTCAGACAAACTTCACTGCTCAGATGGATCTAGTTCCACTTAACTTAATGTCAGCCCCCTCACCCCCAGCCTCATTCATCCAAAACCAAAAATAACAACCCAAAGCCCCAACACTGTCCTCTCTGTAGCTTCCTGGCACAGACTCCATCTGGCTGGCCTTTCTCTGCAGCCAGTATCAGTGTGATGTGCCAAAGCGACAACTGCACGCCACGCAGATCTCGCCTCGCCTGTCTTCTGCGGCTAGTTAGCCCGCTAGCGCTTTCAGCTGTCTGCCCGTCTGTTGGTCGGTCCGTCTGTACTCTGCTGGGCTTCTCCAATCACAGGCCTTAGCCCGTGAAGCCCCTAATCCAACCATGGGCTTTACCCCACCAGCTCAGTGTAATCACACAGCTAATTCACAGGCGGACGGGAGGAAGGCAATCCGTGACGGACGTTTTTTGTGCAACTAAGAATGAGCTCCCCGGTGACCAGGGGAGGTGGTGGACTGGGAGACTGTCAATGAAGGGGCCATGAAAAGATGGCTCCGGAAAGGCGAGATGCGAGGGGAATAGATGAATAGCAGAAACGGGCTCTGCGATAGAAGTATGAAATAAGGAAAATGTTTGGAGTGTTTAAAAAAAAAAAGGGACATGAATCTGTAGCAGTCTTTTGCCAAGAGAGTGTTGAAAGAGCCATTGTGACTTGGAACAGTCTATATTACTCAATAAAGGCTGTGATGAAAGGCGACGCTCTGTATTAATTTGGATAAAAAACCTTTGCCTCCGTGCCCCTTTTCTCTCTCGGCTCCCATCCACGACACCTCTGTGGTTTAAAGCAGTGTTCGGTTTCAGTTCAGCAAGCCAAGTCATTACATTTCAACATGTCGCACCTTTCAGAGGGGGGAATTAACTAGTGCTGTTATTTCTTCATTCCCCATGTGCCGGGACCCAGCGGAAAAAAAGAAAAAGGGGTAAAAAGAGGTGTAGATATTTTGACATTGTCACATCATGCACACTCGCACACATGCCTGTGTTGTATGTCCTCTGACCGTCCTCTCCACAGAACAGCCTTGTCATTGCTAATTTCGGATGAACTCAGGAGGTGCAGGGATTGTAGCTTGGCTGTCTGCCTGATTTTACTGTTGACATCCCAGCAACAAAGGAGAGTGGATCTCCCTTACACCTTACATCAACACACTCCAGCAGTCAGAGTAAATGGAGTGGAAACCACACATATACTGTATAACTCTGCATATGACCCAGGGCTAGAAAAGTATGGATGAAATGATGAGTTAGTTTGCAAGGCCAGTCCCTTTGCGACTGGTGTAGACACCGTGGTACTCGACACTTTTGTCAGGGTTCAGTAACCGAGACGTCCCAAACCGGAGGCCTGTACTACGAAGCAAGATCAACCAGCCCTGGATCTCTTTCAGTTACCCGGCTTCACCATACCTAACAACCACGGTCTCGCATAAGCTGTGTCACGACGCTGGTCAACCGCTAGTTCAATCAACTCAGGGTTTCCCAATCCAGCGACGCGCACGTTCACATAAAAGAGGCGGCGTTTGCACAGCACGACCAATCACAAACATCTACCAGAGCCGTATATTTTACATAAGAGGAGCAAACTATAATTTTACATAAATATAAAGAAAACGGTTTTACAGGCAAAACGCAATACAGTGGCTGCTTCCTAAAACAGGAAGGAAAGCTGGCAGAAAAATAGCCGACGCTGTCAATGCGTAAATCAAAACGCTTATCAATATCACTTCCCCATCAGTCAGGCACAAGATCTGATCATAATTACACTTGTGCTTTCCATAAACTGTCGTTGCTTTAGCCTATTATTTCAGTTGCAACCCTGGCAGTGGAAAGCGATCGTGAGAGCAAATAAAAAAAATATAAAAACATAATTCAAACCGATGTGCGCATTGGCGACACACGGCTCAACAAGCCGACAAATAGCCGATACGTAATTCCCTCCGCTGAAAATCTATATCTTCCATAAAAATACCCATCAGGGAATGTTAACGGGGTTGTTGGTCTCTAAATGTTTTAAACTTTTATGAGCACGCACTCTCTCTTTCTCTCTCTCTCTCTCTCTCTCTCTCTCTCTCTCTCTCTCTCTCTGCGCGCACCGAGCTCCGCCTGATCTTCTAAGAACGGTGACGCCGTTATCAATCGAGTATTTATTGGTCAGTAGGCGGGGCTTTAACACCGGTTGATCTCTAATCTCCAATTTAACCTGAGCAGGTTAGGTGTTCAGCATAAGTTACCACGGCGATTTAACGTGGTAACAAGTGATCCACCGTCGTGATGCACAAAACCCTGGGTTGAACCTGAAGTTACCTCGGTAACGCCAAATCTTGCTTCGTAGTACAGGCCTCTGGTCAATGGGAAGTATTAAAGTATATTAAAGTATTAAAAGTACTCCATGCAGAAAAATCCTCACATTTTAGAAACTAGAAATGATCCAAACAGTTCCGTCAATTGACTTGTAGGCCAATAGGTTATATTGTTGGGTAGGTTAATTTAGAATAAAACATCGGATTATATAAGCTACGTGTGTTTTGTGTGCAAAAATCTTAATTTGTAAAGTAACTAGTAACTAAAGCTGTCAAATGAATATAGTGGAGTAGAAGCTGAAAGTGGCATGAAAAGAAAAGACTCAAGTAAATACAAGTACTTTAAAGTTGTACTTAAAGGTCCTATGACATGCTGCTTTTTGGATGCTTTTATATAGACCTTAGTGGTCCCCTAATACTGTATCTGAAGTATCTTTTATATAGACCTTAGTGGTCCCCTAATACTTTATCTGAAGTCTCTTTTATATAGACCTTAGTGGTCCCCTAATACTGTATCTTTCCCGAAATTCAGCCTTGGTGCAGAATTACAGCCACTAGAGCCAGTCACACAATGAGCTTTCCATAGTATGTGCCATTTCTGTGTCTGTAGCTTTCATTTTCTCAAAGGCAGAGCAGGATACCCAGGGCTCGGTTTACACCTAGCCATTTCTAGCCACTGAAATTCTAGCAATGCCTTGAATGTAACGGACGTTCGGTCGTGCACTATAGCTTTAAAGCATTCTAGTAGAAACTCAAAATACAAGTATGAACCTGAAAATAAGCATGCCACATCTCCTTTAGACTCAATTACATTCATCATCCTTATATGAAATGTAGATTTATTTAAAGGTCCCATGGCATGAAAACTTCACTTTATGAGGTTTTTTAACATTAATATGCGTTCCCCCGGCCTGTCTATGGTCCCCCAGTGGCTAGAAATGGTGATAGGTGTAAACCGAGCCCTGGGTATCCTGCTCTGCCTTTGAGAAAATGAAAGCTCAGATGAGCCGTTTTGGAATCTGCTTGTTATGAGGTAAATAACAAGCAAGGTTACCTCCCCTTTCTCTGCTTTGCCCGCCCAGAGAATTTGGCCAACCCATGAGAGAGAGACATCATGGCTTTCAAATGAGAAAAGTGGCAGTTGGTCAAGGCCACACCCCCACCCTCCACCTTGCCCCTCCTCCTCCTCAATAGCTACAGACACAGAAATGGCACCTTCTAAGGAAAGCTCATTGTAGGACTGGCTCTAGTGGCTGTAATTCTGCACCAAAGCTGAATTTCGGGAAAGATACTTCAGATACAGTATTAGGGGACCACTAAGGTCTATATAAAAGAGACTTCAGATACAGTATTAGGGGACCACTAAGGTCTATATAAAAGAGACTTCAGATACAGTATTAGGGGACCACTAAGGTCTATATAAAAGAGACTTCAGATACAGTATTAGGGGACCACTAAGGTCTATATAAAAGCATCCAAAGAGCACCATGTCATAGGACCTTTAAGTTTTAAAGTTTCAAATTAAAATGTATGTCGTTTTCATCCACTGTGATCCGCTGGTGGAATAAACGACTTTATTGCCCTAAAAAGATTTACTAGCTTGAGTAACAGTGATCGGCCTGCATTGATTGATCACCCCAGGGTTCTGTGGTTCTTATTACAATTACTCAATACTCCGATTTGTTTGATCAGCGCTGATAGGTGCAGGGCTCCTGGAGGTGGGCGGAGCTGCATTTTTGCTACGTTGCTACCTGTCTAGATGAGTCAGAGTTAGAGATGGGTTGAAGCCAGGCAGCTAGGTGAGGTTAAGGGGGGGTAATCTGCGCTCATTAGCGGCACCCACAAGTGTTTCTGTGTGGTAATTCGGTCGACAAAACCAGAGCCTGGAGGGAGAAAAACAGGCAGGTAGATAGATATACTGGCTGATATGGTGAGCAGGTTCAAGGGAACTGACACTTTTATGGTGTGAATGTGTGTGATGTCTGCGATGTCTGTCTGTCTGTCTGCGATGTGTGTCTGTGTAGGCAACCCCACTCAACAGAACATAGACCAATAAAACCATCACATAAAATCTCCAAAGTCTCCTGTCGTTATGGAGGCTTTGATGTAAACCCTCAGAACAAACAGCCAAGCCCAATGAGTTAGATTGTTGTGTTTGTCTCATTGGGTTGATATCACTCAGTACGTTTACATGTACACCAATATTCCACTATTATTCTGAATATGACAATATTCCGAATTTGATACAGGTCATGTAAACAGCATATTCCTGTTGGATATTCCAAATAAGGCCTTTTTCCAAATATAGCATTTTCTGATTAAGACCTGGGATATGCCGGTATTATTCGGGTTTTAGAGGCATTGTTTGGACATATAGTACAGGCCAAAAGTTTGGACACACCTCATTCAATGCGTTTTCTTTATTTTCTTGACTATTTACATTGTAGATTCTCACTGAAGGCCTCAAAACTATGAATGAACACATATGGAATTATGTACTTAACAAAAAAGTGTCTTATATTTTAGATTCCTCAAAGTAGCCACCCTTTTGCTTTTTTGATGGCGCTGCAAACCCTTGGTGTTCTCTCAATGAGCTTCATGAGGTCACCTGAAATGGTTTTCACTTCACAGGTGTGCTTTGTCAGGGTTAATTTGTGGAATTCTTTCCCTTATTAATGTGGTTGGGACCATCAGTTGTGTTGTGCAGAAGTCAGGTTGATACACAGCCGACAGCCCTATTGGACAACAGTTAGAATTCTTATTATGGCAAGAACCAATCAGCTAAGTAAAGAGAAACGAGTGGCCATCATTACTTTAACAAATGAAGGTCAGTCAGTCCGGAAAATTTCGAAAACTTTGATTGTGTCCCCAAGTGCAGTCGCAAAAACCATCAAGCGCTACAAGAAACTGGCTCACATGAGGACCGCCCCAGGAAAGGAAGACCAAGAGTCCCCTCTGCCGTCACCAGCCTCAGAAATCGCAAGTTAACAGCAGCTCAGATTAGAGACCAGATGAATGCCACACAGAGTTCTAGCAGCAGACACATCTCTAGAACAACTGTTAAGAGGAGACTGCGCGAATCAGGCCTTCATGGTCAAGTAGCTGCTAGGAAACCACTGCTAAGGAGAGGCAACAAGCAGAAGAGATTTGTTTGGGCCAAGAAACACAAGGAATGAACATTAGACCGGTGGAAATCTGTGCTTTAGTCTGATGAATCCAAATTTGAAATCCTTGGTTCCAACCGCTGTGTCTTTGTGTGACACAGAAAAGGTGAATGTATGGATTCTACATGCCTGGTTCCCACCGTGAAGCATGGAGGAAGAGGTGTGATGGTGTGGGGGTGCTTTGTTGGTGACACTGTTGGGGATTTATTCAAAATTGAAGGCATACTGAACCAGCATGGCTACCACAGCATCCTGCAGCGACATTCCATCCCATCCGGTTTGCGTTTAGTTGGACCATCATTTATTTTTCAACAGGACAATGACCCCAAACACACCTCCAGGCTGTGTAAGGGCTATTTGACCAAGAAGGAGAGTGATGGAGTGCTTCGCCAGATGACCTGGCCTCCAGTCACCGGACCTGAACCCAATCATGATGGTTTGGGGTGAGCTGGACCGC